>NC_136483.1:122901343-123113843 GCF_053919585.1 Euprymna scolopes
TTAAGCAAATTATATGTTGGTTCATAGTAAAAATATTTGTTTACAATATGATATTTAAGCAAATTATATGTTGTTCATAGTAAAAATATCTGTTTACAATATGATATTTAAGCAAATTATATGTTGGTTCATAGTAAAAATATCTGTTTACAATATGATATTTAAGCAAATTATATGTTGGTTCATAGTAAAAATATCTGTTTACAATATGATATTTAAGCAAATTATATGTTGGTTCATAGTAAAAATATCTGTTTACAATATGATATTTAAGCAAATTATATGTGGGTTCATAGTAAAAATATCTGTTTACAATATGATATTTAAGCAAATTATATGTTGGTTCATAGTAAAAATATCTGTTTACAATATGATATTTAAGCAAATTATATGTTGGTTCATAGTAAAAATATCTGTTTACAATATGATATTTAAGCAAATTATATGTTGGTTCATAGTAAAAATATCTGTTTACAATATGATATTTAAGCAAATTATATGTTGGTTCATAGTAAAAATATTTGTTTACAATATGATATTTAAGCAAATTATATGTTGGTTCATAGTAAAAATATCTGTTTACAATATGATATTTAAGCAAATTATATGTTGGTTCATAGTAAAAATATCTGTTTACAATATGATATTTAAGCAAATTATATGTTGGTTCATAGTAAAAATATTTGTTTACAATATGATATTTAAGCAAATTATATGTTGGTTCATAGTAAAAATATCTGTTTACAATATGATATTTAAGCAAATTATATGTTGGTTCATAGTAAAAATATCTGTTTACAATATGATATTTAAGCAAATTATATGTGGGTTCATATTAAAAATATCTGTTTACAATATGATATTTAAGCAAATTATATGTTGGTTCATAGTAAAAAATATCTGTTTACAATATGATATTTAAGCAAATTATATGTTGGTTCATAGTAAAAATATCTGTTTACAATATGATATTTAAGCAAATTATATGTTGGTTCATAGTAAAAATATTTGTTTACAATATGATATTTAAGCAAATTATATGTTGGTTCATAGTAAAAATATCTGTTTACAATATGATATTTAAGCAAATTATATGTTGGTTCATAGTAAAAATATCTGTTTACAATATGATATTTAAGCAAATTATATGTGGGTTCATAGTAAAAATATCTGTTTACGATATGATATTTAAGCAAATTATATGTGGGTTCATAGTAAAAATATCTGTTTACGATATGATATTTAAGCAAATTATATGTTGTTCATAGTAAAAATATTTGTTTACAATATCATATTTAAGCCAATTATATGTTGGTTCATAGTAAAAATATCTGTTTACAATATGATATTTAAGCAAATTATATGTTGGTTCATAGTAAAAATATCTGTTTACAATATGATATTTAAGCAAATTATATGTTGGTTCATAGTAAAAATATCTGTTTACAATATGATATTTAAGCAAATTATATCTTGGTTCATAGTAAAAATATCTGTTTACAATATGATATTTAAGCAAATTATATGTTGGTTCATAGTAAAAATATCTGTTTACAATATGATATTTAAGCAAATTATATGTTGGCTCATAGTAAAAATATCTGGTTACAATATGATATTTAAGCCAATTATATGTTGGTTCATAGTAAAAATATCTGTTTACAATATGATATTTAAGCAAATTATATATTGGTTCATAGTAAAAATATCTGTTTACAATATGATATTTAAGCAAATTATATGTTGGCTCATAGTAAAAATATCTGTTTACAATATGATATTTAAGCAAATTATATGTTGGTTCATAGTAAAAATATCTGGTTACAATATGATATTTAAGCAAATTATATGTTGGTTCATAGTAAAAATATCTGTTTACGATATGATATTTAAGCCAATTATATGTTGGTTCATAGTAAAAATATCTGTTTACAATATGATATTTAAGCAAATTATATGTGGGTTCATAGTAAAAATATCTGTTTACGTATGATATTCAAGCAAATTATATGTTGGCTCATAGAAAAAATATTTGTTTACGATATGATATTTAAGCCAATTATATGTTGGCTCATAGTAAAAATATCTGTTTACAATATGATATTTAAGCAAATTATATGTGGGTTCATAGTAAAAATATCTGTTTACGATATGATATTTAAGCAAATTATATGTTGGCTCATAGTAAAAATATCTGTTTACAATATGATATTTAAGCAAATTATATGTGGGTTCATAGTAAAAATATCTGTTTACAATATGATATTTAAGCAAATTATATGTGGGTTCATAGTAAAAATATATGTTTACAATATGATATTTAAGCAAATTATATGTTGGTTCATAGTACAAATATCTGTTTACGATATGATATTTAAGCCAATTATATGTTGGTTCATAGTAAAAATATCTGTTTACAATATGATATTTAAGCAAATTATATGTGGGTTCATAGTAAAAATATCTGTTTACAATATGATATTTAAGCAAATTATATGTGGGTTCATAGTAAAAATATCTGTTTACAATATGATATTTAAGCAAATTATATGTTGGCTCATAGTAAAAATATCTGTTTACGATATGATATTTAAGCAAATTATATGTTGGTTCATAGTAAAAATATCTGTTTACAATATGATATTTAAGCAAATTATATGTGGGTTCATAGTAAAAATATCTGTTTACAATATGATATTTAAGCAAATTATATGTTGGCTCATAGTAAAAATATCTGTTTACGATATGATATTTAAGCAAATTATATGTTGGTTCATAGTAAAAATATCTGTTTACAATATGATATTTAAGCCAATTATATGTGGGTTCATAGTAAAAATATCTGTTTACAATATGATATTTAAGCAAATTATATGTTGGTTCATAGTAAAAATATCTGTTTACAATATGATATTTAAGCAAATTATATGTGGGTTCATAGTAAAAATATCTGTTTACAATATGATATTTAAGCCAATTATATGTGGGTTCATAGTAAAAATATCTGTTTACAATATGATATTCAAGCAAATTATATGTTGGCTCATAGTAAAAATATCTGTTTACGATATGATATTTAAGCAAATTATATGTTGGTTCATAGTAAAAATATCTGTTTACGATATGATATTTAAGCCAATTATATGTTGGTTCATAGTAAAAATATCTGTTTACGATATGATATTTAAGCAAATTATATGTTGGCTCATAGTAAAAATATCTGTTTACAATATGATATTTAAGCAAATTATATGTTGGTTCATAGTAAAAATATCTGTTTACAATATGATATTTAAGCAAATTATATGTTGGTTCATAGTAAAAATATCTGTTTACAATATGATATTTAAGCAAATTATATGTTGGTTCATAGTACAAATATCTGTTTACAATATGATATTTAAGCAAATTATATGTTGGCTCATAGTAAAAATATCTGTTTACGATATGATATTTAAGCAAATTATATGTTGGCTCATAGTAAAAATATCTGTTTACAATATGATATTTAAGCAAATTATATGTGGGTTCATAGTAAAAATATCTGTTTACAATATGATATTTAAGCAAATTATATGTTGGCTCATAGTAAAAATATCTCTTTACGATATGATATTTAAGCAAATTATATGTTGGTTCATAGTAAAAATATCTGTTTACGATATGATCTTTAAGCACGTTATATGTTGGCTCATAGTAAAATATTTGTTTACGCATGATATTTAAGCAAATTATATGTTGGTTCATAGTAAAAATATCTGTTTACGATATGATATTTAAGCAAATTATATGTTGGCTCATAGTAAAAATATATGTTTACGATATGATATTTAAGCAAATTATATGTTGGCTCATAGTAAAATATCTGTTTACGATATGATATTTAAGCAAGTTATATGTTGGCTCATAGTAAAAATATCTGTTTACGATATGATATTAAAGCAAATTATATATTGGTTCATAGTAAAAATATCTGTTTACGATATGATATTTAAGCAAATTATATGTTGGCTCATAGTAAAAATATATGTTTACGATATGATATTTAAGCAAATTGTATGTTGGTTCATAGTAAAAATATCTGTTTACGTATGATATTTAAGCAAATTATATGTTGGCTCATAGTAAAAATATCTGTTTCCAATATGATATTTAAGCAAATTATATGTTGGTTCATAGTAAAAATATCTGTTTATGTATGATATTTAAGCAAATTATATGTTGGCTCATAGTAAAAATATCTCTTTACGATATGATATTTAAGCAAATTATATGTTGGTTCATAGTAAAAATATCTGTTTACGTATGATATTTAAGCAAATTATATGTTGTTAATAGTACAAATATCTGTTTACAATATGATATTTAAGCAAATTATATGTTGGTTCATAGTAAAAATATCAGTTTACGATATGATATTTAAGCAAATTATATGTTGGCTTATAGTACAAATATCTGTTTACGTATGATATTTAAGCAAATTATATGTTGGTTCATAGTAAAAATATCTTTTTACGATATGATATTTAAGCCAATTATATGTTGGCTCATAGTAAAAATATCTTTTTACGATATGATATTTAAGCAAATTATATGTGGGTTCATAATAAAAATATCTGTTTACGATATGATATTTAAGCAAATTGTATGTTTGCTCATAGTAAAAATATCTGTTTACGTATGATATTTAAGCCAATTATATGTTGGCTCATAGTAAAAATATCTGTTTACGATATGATATTTAAGCAAATTATATGTTGGCTCATAGTAAAATATTTGTTTACGCATGATATTTAAGCAAATTATATGTTTGTTCATAGTAAAAATATCTGTTTACGATATGATATTTAAGCAAATTATATGTTGGCTCATAGTAAAAATATATGTTTACGATATGATATTCAAGCAAATTTTATGTTGGCTCATAGTAAAATATCTGTTTACGATATGATATTTAAGCAAGTTATATGTTGGCTCATAGTAAAAATATCTGTTTACGATATGATATTGAAGCAAATTATATATTGGTTCATAGTAAAAATATCTGTTTACGATATGATATTTAAGCAAATTATATGTTGGCTCATAGTAAAAATATATGTTTACGATATGATATTTAAGCAAATTATATGTTGGTTCATAGTAAAAATATCTGTTTACGTATGATATTTAAGCAAATTATATGTTGGCTCATAGTAAAAATATCTGTTTACGATATGATATTTAAGCAAATTATATGTTGGTTCATAGTAAAAATATCTGTTTATGTATGATATTTAAGCAAATTATATGTTGGCTCATAGTAAAAATATCTCTTTACGATATGATATTTAAGCAAATTATATGTTGGCTCATAGTAAAAATATCTGTTTACGTATGATATTTAAGCAAATTATATGTTGTTCATAGTAAAATATTTGTTTACGTATGATATTTAAGCAAATTATATGTTGGTTCATAGTAAAAATATCTGTTTACGATATGATATTTAAGCAAATTATATGTTGGCTTATAGTACACATATCTGTTTACGATATGATATTTAAGCAAATTATATGTTTGTTCATAGTAAAAATATCTGTTTACGATATGATATTTAAGCCAATTATATGTTGGCTCATAGTAAAAATATCTTTTTACGATATGATATTTAAGCAAATTATATGTTGGCTCCTAATAAAAATATCTGTTTACGATATGATATTTAAGCAAATTATATGTTTGCTCATAGTAAAAATATCTGTTTACGTATGATATTTAAGCCAATTATATGTTGGCTCATAGTAAAAATATCTGTTAACGATATGATATTTAAGCAAATTATATGTTGGCTCATAGTAAAATATTTGTTTACGTATGATATTTAAGCAAATTATATGTTGGTTCATAGTAAAAATATCTGTTTACGATATGATATTTAAGCAAATTATATGTTGGTTCATAGTAAAAATATCTGTTTACGTATGATATTTAAGCAAATTATATGTTGTTCATAGTAAAATATTTGTTTACGTATGATATTTAAGCAAATTATATGTTGGTTCATAGTAAAAATATCTGTTTACGATATGATATTTAAGCAAATTATATGTTGGCTTATAGTACACATATCTGTTTACGATATGATATTTAAGCAAATTATATGTTGGTTCATAGTAAAAATATCTGTTTACGATATGATATTTAAGCCAATTATATGTTGGCTCATAGTAAAAATATCTTTTTACGATATGATATTTAAGCAAATTATATGTTGGCTCATAATAAAAATATCTGTTTACGATATGATATTTAAGCAAATTATATGTTTGCTCATAGTAAAAATATCTGTTTACGTATGATATTTAAGCCAATTATATGTTGGCTCATAGTAAAAATATCTGTTAACGATATGATATTTAAGCAAATTATATGTTGGCTCATAGTAAAATATTTGTTTACGTATGATATTTAAGCAAATTATATGTTGGTTCATAGTAAAAATATATGTTCACGATATGATATTTAAGCAAATTATATGTTGGTTCATAGTAAAAATATATGTTCACGATATGATATTTAAGCAAATTATATGTTGGCTCATAGTAAAAATATTTGTTTACGATATGATATTTAAGCAAATTATATGTTGGCTCATAGTAAAAATATTTGTTTACGATATGATATTTAAGCAAATTATATGTTGGTTCATAGTAAAAATATCTGTTTACGATATGATATTTAAGCAAATTATATGTTGGCTCATAGTAAAAATATCTGTTTATGATATGATATTTAAGCAAATTATATGTTGGTTCATAGTAAAAATATCTGTTTACGATATGATATTTAAGCAAATTATATATTGGTTCATAGTAAAAATATCTGTTTACGATATGATATTTAAGCAAATTATATGTTGGCTCATAGTAAAAATATCTGTTTACGTATGATATTTAAGCAAATTATATGTTGGCTCATAGTAAAAATATTTGTTTACGATATGATATTTAAGCAAATTATATGTTGGCTTATAGTACAAATATCTGTTTACGTATGATATTTAAGCAAATTATATGTTGGTTCATAGTAAAAATATCTTTTTACGATATGATATTTAAGCCAATTATATGTTGGCTCATAGTAAAAATATCTTTTTACGATATGATATTTAAGCAAATTATATGTGGGTTCATAATAAAAATATCTGTTTACGATATGATATTTAAGCAAATTGTATGTTTGCTCATAGTAACAATATCTGTTTACGTATGATATTTAAGCCAATTATATGTTGGCTCATAGTAAAAATATCTGTTTACGATATGATATTTAAGCAAATTATATGTTGGCTCATAGTAAAATATTTGTTTACGCATGATATTTAAGCAAATTATATGTTTGTTCATAGTAAAAATATCTGTTTACGATATGATATTTAAGCAAATTATATGTTGGCTCATAGTAAAAATATATGTTTACGATATGATATTTAAGCAAATTATATGTTGGCTCATAGTAAAATATCTGTTTACGATATGATATTTAAGCAAGTTATATGTTGGCTCATAGTAAAAATATCTGTTTACGATATGATATTGAAGCAAATTATATATTGGTTCATAGTAAAAATATCTGTTTACGATATGATATTTAAGCAAATTATATGTTGGCTCATAGTAAAA
The DNA here is from genome assembly GCF_053919585.1 of Euprymna scolopes. Lineage (NCBI taxonomy): Eukaryota > Metazoa > Mollusca > Cephalopoda > Sepiida > Sepiolidae > Euprymna > Euprymna scolopes. Next base: position 122,909,008 of record NC_136483.1, read on the forward strand.
ATATATGTTTACGATATGATATTTAAGCAAATTATATGTTGGTTCATAGTAAAAATATCTGTTTACGTATGATATTTAAGCAAATTATATGTTGGCTCATAGTAAAAATATCTGTTTCCAATATGATATTTAAGCAAATTATATGTTGGTTCATAGTGAAAATATCTGTTTATGTATGATATTTAAGCAAATTATATGTTGGCTCATAGTAAAAATATCTCCTTACGATATGATATTTAAGCAAATTATATGTTGGTTCATAGTAAAAATATCTGTTTACGTATGATATTTAAGCAAATTATATGTTGTTCATAGTACAAATATCTGTTTACAATATTATATTTAAGCAAATTATATGTTGGTTCATAGTAAAAATATCAGTTTACGATATGATATTTAAGCAAATTATATGTTGGCTTAAAGTACAAATATCTGTTTACGTATGATATTTAAGCAAATTATATGTTGGTTCATAGTAAAAATATCTTTTTACGATATGATATTTAAGCCAATTATATGTTGGCTCATAGTAAAAATATCTTTTTACGATATGATATTTAAGCAAATTATATGTTGGTTCATAATAAAAATATCTGTTTACGATATGATATTTAAGCAAATTATATGTTTGCTCATAGTAAAAATATCTGTTTACGTATGATATTTAAGCCAATTATATGTTGGCTCATAGTAAAAATATCTGTTTACGATATGATATTTAAGCAAATTATATGTTGGCTCATAGTAAAATATTTGTTTACGCATGATATTTAAGCAAATTATATGTTGGTTCATAGTAAAAATATCTGTTTACGATATGATATTTAAGCAAATTATATGTTGGCTCATAGTAAAAATATATGTTTACGATATGATATTCAAGCAAATTATATGTTGGCTCATAGTAAAATATCTGTTTACGATATGATATTTAAGCAAGTTATATGTTGGCTCATAGTAAAAATATCTGTTTACGATATGATATTGAAGCAAATTATATATTGGTTCATAGTAAAAATATCTGTTTACGATATGATATTTAAGCAAATTATATGTTGGCTCATAGTAAAAATATCTGTTTACGATATGATATTTAAGCAAATTATATGTTGGTTCATAGTAAAAATATCTGTTTACGTATGATATTTAAGCAAATTATATGTTGGCTCATAGTAAAAATATCTGTTTACGATATGATATTTAAGCAAATTATATGTTGGCTCATAGTAAAAATATCTCTTTACGATATGATATTTAAGCAAATTATATGTTGGCTCATAGTAAAAATATCTGTTTACGTATGATATTTAAGCAAATTATATGTTGTTCATAGTAAAATATTTGTTTACGTATGATATTTAAGCAAATTATATGTTGGTTCATAGTAAAAATATCTGTTTACGATATGATATTTAAGCAAATTATATGTTGGCTTATAGTACACATATCTGTTTACGATATGATATTTAAGCAAATTATATGTTTGTTCATAGTAAAAATATCTGTTTACGATATGATATTTAAGCCAATTATATGTTGGCTCATAGTAAAAATATCTTTTTACGATATGATATTTTAGCAAATTATATGTTGGCTCATAATAAAAATATCTGTTTACGATATGATATTTAAGCAAATTATATGTTTGCTCATAGTAAAAATATCTGTTTACGTATGATATTTAAGCCAATTATATGTTGGCTCATATTAAAAATATCTGTTAACGATATGATATTTAAGCAAATTATATGTTGGCTCATAGAAAAATATTTGTTTACGTATGATATTTAAGCAAATTATATGTTGGTTCATAGTAAAAATATCTGTTTACGATATGATATTTAAGCAAATTATATGTTGGTTCATAGTAAAAATATCTGTTTACAATATGATATTTAAGCAAATTATATGTTGTTCATAGTAAAATATTTGTTTACGTATGATAATTAAGCAAATTATATGTTGGTTCATAGTAAAAATATCTGTTTACGATATGATATTTAAGCAAATTATATGTTGGCTTATAGTACACATATCTATTTACGATATGATATTTAAGCAAATTATATGTTGGTTCATAGTAAAAATATCTGTTTACGATATGATATTTAAGCCAATTATATGTTGGCTCATAGTAAAAATATCTTTTTACGATATGATATTTAAGCAAATTATATGTTTGCTCATAGTAAAAATATCTGTTTACGTATGATATTTAAGCCAATTATATGTTGGCTCATAGTAAAAATATCTGTTAACGATATGATATTTAAGCAAATTATATGTTGGCTCATAGTAAAATATTTGTTTACGTATGATATTTAAGCAAATTATATGTTGGTTCATAGTAAAAATATATGTTCACGATATGATATTTAAGCAAATTATATGTTGGTTCATAGTAAAAATATATGTTCACGATATGATATTTAAGCAAATTATATGTTGGCTCATAGTAAAAATATTTGTTTACGATATGATATTTAAGCAAATTATATGTTGGCTCATAGTAAAAATATTTGTTTACGATATGATATTTAAGCAAATTATATGTTGGTTCATAGTAAAAATATCTGTTTACGATATGATATTTAAGCAAATTATATGTTGGCTCATAGTAAAAATATCTGTTTACGATATGATATTTAAGCAAATTATATGTTGGTTCATAGTAAAAATATCTGTTTACGATATGATATTTAAGCAAATTATATGTTGGTTCATAGTAAAAATATCTGTTTACGATATGATATTTAAGCAAATTATATGTTGGCTCATAGTAAAAATATCTGTTTACGTATGATATTTAAGCAAATTATATGTTGGCTCATAGTAAAAATATTTGTTTACGATATGATATTTAAGCAAATTATATGTTGGCTCATAGTAAAAATATCTGTTTACGTATGATATTTAAGCAAATTATATGTTGGTTCATAGTAAAAATATCTGTTTACGATATGATATTGAAGCAAATTATATGTTGGCTCATAGTAAAAATATCTGTTTACGATATGATATTTAAGCAAATTATATGTTGGCTCATAGTAAAAATATTTGTTTACGATATGATATTTAAGCAAATTATATGTTGGTTCATAGTAAAAATATCTGTTTACGATATGATATTTAAGCAAATTATATGTTGGCTCATAGTAAAAATATCTGTTTACGATATGATATTTAAGCAAATTATATGTTGGTTCATAGTAAAAATATCTGTTTACGATATGATATTTAAGCAAATTATATGTTGGTTCATAGTAAAAATATCTGTTTACGATATGATATTTAAGCAAATTATATGTTGGCTCATAGTAAAAATATCTGTTTACGTATGATATTTAAGCAAATTATATGTTGGCTCATAGTAAAAATATTTGTTTACGATATGATATTTAAGCAAATTATATGTTGGCTCATAGTAAAAATATCTGTTTACGTATGATATTTAAGCAAATTATATGTTGGTTCATAGTAAAAATATCTGTTTACGATATGATATTGAAGCAAATTATATGTTGGCTCATAGTAAAAATATCTGTTTACGATATGATATTCAAGCAAATTATATGTTGGCTCATAGTAAAAATATATGTTTACGATAATTTAAGCAAATTATATGTTGTCTCATAGTTGTAGCGGACCAGGGTATAATACCCTAGCTGGCCACAAGAAAATAATGAAACGAATGGAATTGAAGGAAACAAAGACTCAATTGATGGATAAGATAAACGTCGTTTATTTGCTGTTGAAAGAATGAACGTTTTAGTTATAACATGTGTTCATGTCCGCGCGTGTGTAACCAGTGTTCGTTGCGGGGTTGGTGTTGTAGAAGAATAGGAAATGTGTGTTCATCTCACTATCGTTTGTCCGCGCGTGGGAAGAGAAATGAGTGTTGTAGTGGAAATGAGAATGATAGTCCAGCGTGTAGACAAAGAAGAGGATATGAGAGTTGACGTCAGTTAGTAGTCAGCTACGTGAAGGTGTTCTCAGGGACCAGTAGTAGATAGAGAGAGAAAGAGTGGGAATGTGTACATACAGTCCGTTAGCTCGTTCCCCATACATAGTAGTAAGTGGGCGTGAGGTACGCGTGTGCGCGCGCCGAAACAGCGGCGGCTAGCGCGCCGACCAGCAGGAAGAAGCCGGTTGTTGCTCTTTGTTTTATACTTGTTTCCGGTGGTCATTTACGCATGTGTATATTTCTTTAGAAAGCGGAAGTGACGTCGTCCATGTGTGCGTTCGTGTGCGCGTGTGTGAGTACATATGTGTGCGTTAGCGCGTGTGTATATACACGTGAATGTGAGTGTATGTACTCGAACGTGAATAAATGTACGTGTGTGTGGACGTGGGCGCGTATGTTTGTGTGCGCGTATATATATGACATAGCTTGAAATGTGAATGTGTGTTTTTGTGTGAGACTTGAAAAAGCTCGTACATAGTAAAAATATCTGTTTACGATATGATATTCAAGCAAATTATATGTTGGCTCATAGTAAAAAGCCACAAAAAACTCAAATTGCCTTAATGAATCCTACAACAATGTGAAATTTGTTGTCTTGTTTTTATATTTTCTGATGTCTCTGGACACAAATATTGAACATCTGAAGAGTCGGATTTGTGAAAAATCCTGGATCTCGATATTTGGTTGTCCATGTGTGGACCAAACGGGCAGGCAAGTGTGTGGAATTTTTAAAAAATGAATGAAGAATAATCGTTGAAACCTAGAATTCTACTGATACAACTTTTGAACTAGACAAAACGGACTTTTCATTCTGCTTTTTTCCGACTGTTTACATAAAGAGCCAGATTACGCTGAACACTTATCCAATTAGAATGCGCGTGATTACAAGTTAAATTATAATTGATTAAATCATACATTTTCAAACAGAGGAAAAGAAGGTGAATATAAACACCGAAATATCGAGAACCTGGATTTTTCATGAATCAAACTTTTCAGATTGTAACATAACACACGTGCATATACAAATGCATGCGAAATGACATCACTGGTAGGGAATAATAAAGACTTTAAAATGAGATCACGTTAGAGATGGCGATTACGTTCGAGATCACGTGAGAGGTGTGAATGACCTTCGAGAAGACGATCACGTGAGGGACGTCACAGCGGTAATGAGAGAACGAGAAAATAAATGTCGTTTTACAGCAAAATTAAAATCGAGTTGAAGTTCTTTTCTATTTTTTGTCTGCTTTGCGACTGAGGCTACAACGTGTTGGTTCCCGGGCAATGTTACAAGATTTCCAAAAACATCAGAAAATATAAAAATCAATAACAACACTATTGTTATAGGATTCATAAATGCAGTTTGAAAAAAGATTGTGAGTTGTTTTTGTTGTTGTTAGGTAACATCTAATTTACTTTAAACTTATGTACTTTGTGGAACTAATCTCAGGTTACGCCGCTAGAGTAACGTCACTTGGCGGTGACAGACTTGTATTGTAGATAATGGCACGAGAATAAAATAAGATGCGAGTAAACCAAGTGTACGCGTTGTGTTGTTTTCATTAATGGGAATCCGCATGTAAAGATAATGAAACGTTGGCAGCGGTCGGATGAACAGAGTTCCAAGGAAAAATACAAAATGGAAAATGTATTGTAAGAAAAATAAACGAAGATAAGTAATGCACACACACACACACACACACACACACACACACAAAAAAAAAAAAATTTGTTTTGCTTTATCTGGTCATTGTGATCTATTTGCGTTTAAATAATATGAAAAAAGAAGTTTAAACCAATTTAATCGGCCATAAAACACGAGATTGTATTGAGAAAAAAAGTGTCCAAACTTAACATGGAAGAGATAAATAGGCCAGTGGCGGGGATATGACCCCCACAACCCCTGCGTATGGCAAATAATCTGTCAGCGAACCGGAAGCTGTTTAAATTAAGATGGAATAACTATGCTATCATCACGTATCTAGCGAGATAGCCAGTACCATACCAAACGGCTATGCATACACTTGGAGACGAAGCGTTAAAAGTATATTATGGGTTTCAATTTCAGACTCCGGAAGGAGAGAGAACACCCAATTAAATTCTTCAAGTGTTAGATAAGTATGCCATTGGAGAAATTAATGAGACATACGAACGATATATCTTCCACACAAGAAAACAGGGAGAAGGTGAAACAGTGGCAGCATTTATCATGGTACTCCGTACGTTGATAAAGACATGCAATTTCTGTGAGAATTGCGTCTCTTCCATACTACAAGACCAGATAATTCTTGGAGTACACAACCCCCACACCCAAGCGGAACTGCTTAAACTGAGGCAGTTGGACTTACAGAGATGCATAGACATATGCAAACTATCGGAAAATGCAACACTACAGTCTAGAATTCTGAGACCCGAGGCAGTTAACAGAGTGGACTTGAAACCTAAGGGAAATCCAACAACCACAGAAAGTAACAGAGGGTGTAGGGCGTGTGCATTGCAACATGAACCCGGAAAAGAGTTTTGTCCAGCTTTTGGGAAGACGTGTTTCAAATGCAATGGAAAGCACCACTTTGCAAAAAGATGCAAATCAAGAAAAAAGAATATTCGGTTTGTTGGAAAACAAGATGATAGCGATAGCAGTAGTAATGGTTCAGACTATGGACACGTGGACAGTGCCCACGAAAGAAGGAATCAATTCCATCAGACCTGAAGTGATAAAGGCAGAAATGATGGTCAAAGGAAAGCCGGTTGTTTTTCAGTTAGATAGTGGAGCCTCAGTGAACATCCTGAACGAGAAACATGTGGCGGGAAAAACACTTGAGCAGTCCAATAAGACCCTTGTAAAGTGGAACGGGTCACAAATGAAACCATTAGGAGAACGTCGGATAAAAATGATAAACCCAAAAACCGGACTCAAGTATGCAGTGAAGTTTGTCATTGTAAAGGAAGACTTCCATCCACTACTTGGAATGAATGCCATCCAGCAAATGGCACTCATTAGTGTGAACAATGACAAATTTAAGAGGGTTGCAAACATATCTCAAAAAGACAGCATTCAGCACCCGGAGAGCATCTTATCCGAATTTCAGGATGTATTCCAGGAAGAATTGGGTATGTTAACTGTAGAGGTTCATCTGGAGGTGAACTCCAACGTAACACCACATGTTGCAGCAGCTCGAAGAATACCAGTGGCTATCAAGATAAAAATGAAAGCCGAATTAGAAAGACTGGTCAAAAAGAAAAATTGCATTCCACACACCTAGGGGTCGAATGATACTGCAGAAGAGCAAGAGAATGCTTGTACTGGCCAAATATGAATAGTGACATCAGAGACTTTGTCTCAAAATGCCCAATGTGCATGAAATATGAGGTAGCCAATCCTGCAGAGCCTTTAATGGTTCATGAAATTCCGAAGAGACCCTGGGCAAAAGTAGAAGTAGATCTCTTTAGCTTTGCAGAGGGACTATCTCTGCACCGTTGATTATATGAGTAATTTCTGGGAAATTGACCATCTCCCGACTACACAAGCTAGAACGGTGATCACTAAGCACAACATGGGATACCAGATCAGGTGGTTACTGATAATTTTGCTTTATTTTTTATTTTATTTTTTTTACACAGGCATCACCATATTATCAAGGCCAAGAGGCCACTCGAGGATAAGGGTTAAAAGATAAAGAGTGGGGGGGCCACAGTTTAGTAGTCAAGAATTCTCCACCTTTGCAAGAAAGTGGTGTTTTGCACATACACCTGTCATTCCTTACAATAGCAAGGCAAATGGAAAAGTAGAATCTGCTGTAAAGATGGCAAAGAACCTTTTCCGGAAATCAATGGAAGATAAGGCTGATCCATACCTAGTGATGCTGGATCACAGGAATACGCCAGCCAAGGGTCACTTATCACCTGCGCAGAAGCTAATGTCAAGAAAAACAAAGACACTTCTCCCAACCAGAGAGGACCTACTCAGACCAGAACTACACAAAAATCTAAGCAAAACAGTTAAGTAGGACAGCAGAAAGCAAAAGCATTATTTCAACCGGAAAGTAAAACCACTTCAGCCAGTACAACATGGAGATGTGGTACGTATTAAACCACACATAAAGGGTCAGCGAGAATGGAAGAAGGCAGTTGTGTGGCAGAGACTGGATGAGAGGTCATACCATGTCAAAGTTGATGGGGAGTTGTTCCAACGTAATAGGGTGGATTTTAAAAAAACAGCTGAAGCACTCCCATTCACCATTATTGATCCCTCAGTTATACCAAAGGCCTAGCGAGGAGGCACCAATACCTGAACTGACAAGTACAGAAGGGGTTTGTAATTCGCAAACACCTCGGCTCGAAAGTAATAGAAGAGAAGGAATGAGGCCGACGACACCATGCACAGCAAACCAAAATACTGAAGGAATGAGGATGACACGTTCAGGGAGACTAGTAAGGAATCCGGCTAGATTCAAAGACTATATGGACTAATTGAGTCCAAGTGAAAAGGGCAAAATAATCCCTGTTAGGCCGGAGGGTATTCAGCCCAGTGAAGGCCTAGATCACAAGGACAAAACATTGTTTTGTTTTTGTATTTTAGTTATTTTGTGTTTTTGTTAATGGATCTTTTTTCTTTGTTGTTGTTCTTAAAAAGGGGAAGATGTTGCATGAGGAACTAATCTCAGGTTACACCGCTAGAGTAACGTCCCTTGGCGGTGACAGACTTGTATGGTAGATAATGGCGCGAAAATAAAATAAGATGCCAGTAAACCAAGTGTTCGCGTTTGTTGTTTTCATTAATGGGAATCCGCATGTAAAGATAATGAAACACTTCAAAATAAATGCCTATTGTATATAAAGCTACAACATTTGTCAAAGAAAGCCTTAATAACAAGAAGTACTATCTGAGTATGACCTCCTAAATTTGAAAACAACGACCATAAAAACACATTCAATAACAAAGAATCCAAATAAAAATCGCAGTGCTGTTTTTATTTGTTTAACAGCTTAATGGTCTATTACTAGCAGCTCAAAGAAAGACGATTTTCACCGATAATTGAGTGGAAGATACAACAAACGGCATGTGCATATAGAAATAGTTCAGTTGGTAAAACAAAACTCATGTTTAGTTAACTAAAAGTTTTTTTTTCTCTTTCCAGTCTTTCTTTTAGACTAAAAAACTGACGTAAACAAACTTGTAGTTATTTTTTTTTCACATAACTGTGGTATTGTCGAAATTTTATCTTGTTTCCAGATAAATTCGACACGTGAACAAAGCCAGCAAAAAAAAATAAGAGGATAAAATTAAGAAAGAAATGGGGGTAAAGAAGTTAACACAGGTCTTGTTTGAAATGAAAAAAAGGTTTTATTTACAGAAAACAGTTGCAAATTGTTTCCCTTTGCCGGCATTAACAAGAAACGCCAAAATAACGAAGACAAAACACGCTCGCAATATTACAGTAACAAAACAAAAAATGCTGGTTCTTCTATATAAAACAATGTTTTAACGGAAGGGTCGTTTGTTAACCCGACTACCACAGAAAATATTAAAAAGTAAATAGCTGGCGAATTCGAAAAGGAAGGCCTCTTCTCTTGGACCTCAGCACAACGGAGCTAGCAGTGTTTTATTCAAAATCGTGGTAGTCATAAAAAAAAAGGATACGAAACCCAATCCAATAAAACAATAAATATAAATAAAAATCATGAACCAGCATAAAAAATATAAGTATATACACAGGGGGAGGGGGTATACAATTGTTGGTGTAAAAACAGAAAAAATTCCAGCATTCTCCCCCAACAGGAAATGGCAGTCAACCTACAGTTGGATGACACCTGTAAAATTTACGATACAAAAATTTTCACAATACCACACGATGTACAGTTGAGACATGTTCAGATAAAAAAAAATCAAAACAACAACGACGACTAGCTCGGTCTAATACCACAAAAAATCATGTTCATTATCAGACCTCCTCCTCCTCCTGCGTCTTTGAGGTCTTCCACATCTAGCACCTTGGTCCGTAGGTTGATCGACAGGGGTAACTGCTTCATTAGCGTTCTCATTAGGAGGATTAGCTGCCCGGTGAGAATGAGTCAAGCTCAACTCCAGAGGGTACAGGTGCTTTAGCGAATGGCTATGAATTCCACCATATGACCTCCTCAATTTAACATTTTCATCATCTCCTCCCACGAGTTCCAATACCCTACCCGAGTACCAATAAGGCCGAGATTTAGCAGGATTCTTCACCAGAACAACGTCATCAACCTGAATAATATTATGAAAGTTATTCTGGTAGAAGTCCTTACTCTGTTCGCGCAAACTGAGTAGGTATTCTTGGTGCCAGACTCTGTGGAAATCCTTCAATAGTAGGTCCCGCAAATCCAATGCTTCCACAAGGCTCGTTCTTTGTCTGTTCTAAGGAAGACCTCAGCATTATAATTTGGGCGAATGAAACTATTGGGGGTAATGACTTCCAAACCTGAATCACCTGAACATCTATATGTGAGAGGTCTAGAATTTACAGCATTTTGTATATCAGACATCTCAGTTAATAAATCGAAGTAATCGACTCTACCCCGACCTATAGACTTGTATAGGCACAGTTTAACAGTCTTGATCAATCTCTCCCAGACACTGCCAAACCAGGGGGAATACATGGGTATCGCCAAATGTTTAATGTTGTACTTTCCCAATCGATCGGAGAACTCATCGGAGGTATACATCCTCTCAAACAGACTACTACCCGCTACAAAGGATCTAGCATTGTCCGAATACAAATGCGTAGGAATACCATAAATGTTGACAAACCTAATCATAGCTGACACAAACGAATGCGTACTCATATCATCGATGAGTTCCAGGTGGACAACTCGAACACTTAAACATGTAAACAACAGGAGATAGACCTTCTTATCCCCACTCTCGGTCCGTATCCATAAATGACCCGTAAAATCCACTCCTGTATGCAGACAGATATTCAGCCGGAATCTAGGCATCCCAGCCCAACTTCAATTTCCACAGCTCTCGTAAGAGCAGTCTCCCCTTAATTGTAATTGGGAGACAAAGCGACAAAGGATCAAAAACACTAGAGTTTTGTGAAAGTATCTCTCGCTTAGTACTTGCACCAGTACGGAGGGCACTGCAGGAAACGCTAATCTTATCAGCACTAGTATCATATAAATACCCTAGTACCTTCTCGAAACAGGAATTGTGAACTACCAAACTCCCATCTTTTTCCATTTGAGATCTCAACAGCTCATTATTAGAGTTGCAGGACCTCAGTAGAAAATTACCTTCTAACATCATTTTGCCAGCTGCCTGGTAAAGGGACAATACTTGATCAGTTTCATGGGTTTTAACTAAGTTGTCCACATAGAAATGACCGCTAAGCATATTTATACAGGCATTCTCTTCATACTTGCTCAAGTGATTTTTAAGCACATAATTTAAAATGAAAGGACTGGCAACAAATCCAAAGATAAGTGTATTGTATCGGAAGCAAACTAACTCCTGGCCTAACTTCAAGAAGAAACAGAATTTATTTTTATCCGAGTCTTTCTTTAGCCTGATCATAAGAAAGGCTTTCCTGACGTCAGCGAGTAACACGTACCTATCTGTCCTAAATTTAAGCAACAGGTCCAACATATCAGTGAACAGATTTATGCCTGGGTAGGCCGCTTCATTAAGAGAAGGACAGCCACCCGTCTTGAGAGAGCAATTAAACACAGGCCGTATTTTAGTGGTACTTTGACAGTCATTCTTAAACACAGGCCTATGCGGGATCCAAATATAATTTTTATACTGTGCCGGCTCAATATGGCACCTTTCAATGAATCCTTCCTTCTCTTGTTCAAGGAAAACTTTACAGTAGTCCTCATAGAGCTGTTTCTTTGTCAGATTTGCGACTACTCGGTGGAGGACTCCCAATGCCACATTATAGTTAGAAAGGACAGACTTGATCTTGTCCTCTTCCCAAGGCAGCTCCACGTAATAAGCATCATTCTCATAAACTATGGAATCGCGGAAAGCATTAATCTTGGACTTATCAAAGCTACTTATAGGGTTGTCATCCTTTAATCCCAATGATTCTAAACTGAACATTATGTCCAGCTTCCGCTCCATGCTCGACTCTTCAAATGTCTGACAAGGATCAAGATAGTCAGCCTTGGGATTCATTACAAAATTAACATGTGTGACAGGACATGCAGAATACTGGGAGATAATGCTTTGATAACTGTTCACTTGCATGCAGTCACGAGCAGCAGAGCTCGTCTCCAAGAGCTGAAAATGTTCAACATTTCCCAAGGGGATAATGCCCTGAGGGACCTCCCATGCATATCCATTCAAGAACTTGATTAATTTCATTGAGTGCAAGTACTGCAACAGGTCCACACCAACCAACCCATGAACGTGAATCGTATCATTCCTGACACTCGAAAAATCCACAGTTAACTTAACAGACTTCTGAGAGAAATTCCTGACTGTTGATGACAATCCAGGAACAGTGAATTTCATGTCTATATCATCATCTATCAAGAAGGGTATCTCACGGGTACCCTCAGATAGTACTACTGACAGACCAACCTCTCTCATACTCTTACGGACAGAACCAAGAAAGGTATTGTTTGTTTGACACTGGGAGTCAGCGATCCTACCTGTCGAGTGGGTTGTTAAACCGGATAGGGTACAAGGAAGGGATAAGCGATTCAAGAGTGTATGATGTCAATACCTCATGATGGGTAGGAGGAGATCCTGATGCTGGTCTCTACTTTGATAACACACATTGGATGTTACATCAGCTTTCTTAATCACTGGGCAAAGAGCACCAGAGTGACTTCTACTATTACACTGCCAACATTGGAAGGCAAGACTATCAGTCTTGCCAGGACAACAGGAAGTAGGGTGTATGCGACTGGTACACAAAGTGCATAAATTAGCTGTTTTGCAGCGTGTAAGTCTCTCCTCCAAGGAAACATATTTCCTACAAAGGAAAGAAATATGCTCATTGGTCATACAAAAATTGCACTTGTATCGAACCACCTTTGACTCAACCTTGAAATTTTCCAAGGTTGAGAAGGGAATCTATGACCTTCACCTTCACTGAGGTGAACGATTTATATGACCTTCACCAAGGTGCGCGACTTGACACACAAAAATAAACCGCCTCTTAATCACCTGCTAACGCACGCGTCACTGTAACGTCCAATGACAACAACAACAACAACCTTCTCACTCGACCTGCCTTTATACCACTATCTGAATCCCTTCTCTTGCGCATGCGCCTGTAGATTCCTGACAATCTCAAGACTTCCGCTTATAAAAACCCAAGTTTTGTTGTCGCGCATGCCTATACAAGGCACAAACACATGTGCGTTTGTTGTGTTGGTAAGTTGCCTACAGCTCTCCCACCATAGGAATAATTGGGGTTCTTATGCTTTTCAAGCGCATGGCTACTGGCTGTCCGTGGCTTTGTTAAAAGGAAAGTCCGAATAATGCTATTATAGGACGCAAAAATTTGTCCCAGAGAAGGATAATTCGATCCTGCAGTATGAATCATTTCCCTTCTAAACACTCCAGGCAAAAAATGCTTGACTGAAGAAAAGTCCTCAGACAACGTGAGTTTTGGGCCAAAAATCTGCTCCAAAATTGCATCTACAATACACTCCCGATCCAAAAACTCTTCAGTAAGGAGGTCCTGATAGTTCTCAGAAATGATTAAGGGTTCCACGATTTGGAAAGCATAACCAGAGAGATGGTTCTTTAGAATTTGGAGCCGTAAGCTACGTTCATAACAGTTTTCAAACTGGGATAAGAAGTTCTTGAAGGCAAATTTATCCGCATCCAAGGAACTGGCGTCAAAGGTTGGAAAATTTAACTTGGGCGCCAAAGTATGGTGAATAGGTGCCCTTTCAATATTGCTAGCACTCACTGGGGGGTTGACAGAAAGCTTGTCAAACCTGCTAGCCAAACTGAAGAGATCCAATCTGATACTCGCGGCAAACTCAACCTCAACACTATAGTCTGTAGAAACGACAGACTCGTCCCCATCTTCCTCCAAATGGCGGTCGCAAATCTGTTCACTTAAAAGATTTACCGACGCCAGCCAACCCTCTATTATGGCTCTCTCGGATTAAAAATAATCCCTGGACAAACTTTCTCCCCTTGACTTTAATAAGTCTAAGGCAGTCACAATTCTGCCTTTGTAAGAACTTCGTTTCTTAACAAGGAAAGATGAAGATGAGTCGACCGACACCGTGATAATAATTAGACCAACAAAATTTAAAAATACAAAAGTTTAAAATAAATTCACGTTCGCCTGTAACAAAAAAAAGGGAAATACAAAAAAAAAAACACTCTCTTTCTAATTCAAACAAGACCACAGAAAGGAGACAGTAGTTCAAAGAAAGGTTAACTGGGTAAGGGAGGTAGCGTCAGCGTTAAGTAGCAGGCTTGTGAAAACAGGCCAATTTAACCCTTGTTAAAATAACAGCAGGACAGAAATCTAACTACTGTCTCTAAAAGGAGGGAAAAGGAGGCACGTGTACGCGTTCATACGGCGCTATGGGGTAAAACACAATTTACAAAATGTCGAAATTTATCTTGCTTCCAGATAAATTAAACGCTAAAGTAACTAAGCTGAAAAAAAAGACAGCATGGAATAAAAGAGGGGGGGGGAGGTAAAGAATGAAATATAAAGGTCTTGATTTGAAACGAAGAAGAAACTTTATTTCCAATGATAAGTCGCAAATTTTTCCCTTTGCGGGCATTAAATTTATGAAACGCCAAGGTAACATATTATGAAAAAAACAACACTGGTTCTTATGAAGAAGTTGTGTGTATCCATTAACGAATACAATAATAATATACAACATAGTATCTCCTAATCACATCGCATATGAAATTAATTTTAGGAGCGTACTCACAATTGAAAGCCAGTCAGGCACGTGCCTTTTTCTTTTTTTTTTTTTTGTTTAGTCCTTTTAGAATTTTCTCTTCCTTCATGTTGTGTGCAAACCGTAGACACACAGATGAATTTCAGAAGCAAGACCTCGTCGCTTGTCCGGATAGGAGATTCCAAAATTCGTTGTCACGTAAAAAGGTATTTTCTTTAAAACAATTTCACTCCCTCTAAAATACGCGCAAAACCGTAGTCACGTAGTTAATTTTCAGAAGTCTGTCTCGTCACAGCCGGGTATTAATTTCTTGCCATGTTTTCTTCTTTGAAGGAGTCCCATCAAAATTCCATTTTCAGCGCCGGGCAATGAACCACGTTCACTCTCCATGTCAGCAGAATTTCAAAAGAGGACGAAATATGTGCTGGGCTCGTGACGTCATCACAGAGCTAGCATTTCCCCTTTCTTCAAATTAAAAGGAGTTTCGTACAAACCCAAAATATACGAAACTAAAAATCATAAAGGATACAAAATACAAAAAAATCATATATAAGAACTAGATAAACAATAATAAATGTAAACAGGGGGGATGCACCATTATTGATACAAGAAAATTCCAACAGTATATTTACAGTCTAAAAATATAACATCTTAAGTCGACGCCATTTAAGGAATTCTTTCGATAGATGTATAGTTGCGCAGATAAGTTTATAATGCCGTGGCTCTGTTCATTTTGATGCTTTCTTTATTGGAAACGGAATTGGTAATTGTATTGGAATTAGGAAAAAATCCTGGTTTCCACCGAGTGGGGCTAAACTTTCGTTTATGAATGAATGAAATTTATTCTCCACGAAACGAATGTTTTAAAATTTATTATCCATGAAATCAAATGTTTTCAAACAAACGGATGCCATCACAGTTTCTAAAATGTTAAACATCACAATTTTTCCTTTTGTTGATATTCTAAACTATTTTTATTCGAGTGAGATAAGAAAAAGGCGATAGATTATTATTTGACATTTCATGTGACCCATTTACTGCAAACAAAATGACAGTTGGGATTTCGACACAATTTTCCCTGGCCTTTTCAAAAAGGATATTTTTTGTCACGTACACACTTTTTCCTAAAATGAATAGATTAGAAAAGATCTGTTATTGAATGAATTCATAGTCCTAAACTGCATTATTTCGATGCACTGACTTCTATCGTATTGTTGACGTGAACGTTCTTGCGGAAATTTTAATTTTGATTTCAAATGATGTATTTTCAAAACAGTTAATGCAGAAACACCGGCGCTAAGACTCGCCTCTCACACTCAAGAGAAGTATGATGGAAAATTATTGGCAAAAAAGATACAACTTTACAATTTAGCATGGAATGTTCTTTTTCTTACACTAAACCAAAACAACATTATAAAAGAGGCCTCTTGGCCCCCTCCACTGACTTCCTTTTTCTAGTCGGATTTCACTTTACTCATTGAGATGAAAGATTTGTTACAGCAGAGTGTCGAGGTCACAATCAATTATAATTAATTAATGACCGAATTTGTTGCTATCACAAGTATCTGGGATGTTATTTGACTGTATATATGTAGATCTCGGTCAATCATTCAGTTCAGTTGTTTTGGTTTAGTGTAAGAAAAAGGACATTCAATGCCAAAGTGCTGGGGTGGCTCGAAATAATTGTAAAGTTGTATCTTTTTTGCCAATAATTTTCAATCATACTTTTTTTTAATTTTTTACATAGGCGTCACCACTTATCAAGGCCGATAGGCCACTCAAGGATAAGGGTTAAAGAGTGTAGAGTAGTCAAAAGGACAATATAGTAATCGATAGTAATGGAAGTTCGGTAAATTTGTTAACTTAAGTGAAACGGCTCATCAGAAACTTGTTCACGTTGGACTTGAAGACAACCATATTATAGACAGCTGGAAAGCAGGAAAACGGAAGACAATTCCACAGGCGTGCAGTTCTAAGAAAGAAGCTTTGATCAGGGAATCTATGTTTAGGTTTAGGCACAGTTGGGTGTGAGAGGCGAGTCTTAGCGCCGGTACTTCTGCAAAAGACACGTTTGAATTGTGCGATGTTTGTAAAATAATAATGCACGGTGCGACAACTGTGCTGTTTTGTGACCGAAAAGAGGAAGAATCATAGTGAGGTATATCTTATATTACCACCGATACCTATCTTATAAGAGATTGTTTTGCTTGGGAAAATTGCTCCAATCAGCGCCAAGCTTAAAAGCATTGATTGAAAACATCTCCAATGGCGACTTTTGGCAGTTGATGCTGCTGTTGTTGTTGTTGCTGTTTTTAGTGCCGCTGCTACTAATACACTATTTCAAACTGGATTGATTTTCAATAGAAAAAAATGTCTTTTTTTAATTTATTAGTGTAAAGATACTTTAGTTAAATAATTTTATTTGTCCTACGGTCTGACGCAACCAAATCTTTCTAACACAATGGTGATAATGATGTTTAGCGTGGAATTAATTTTACCATTTGTCTACTTGAAGTAGCTCACAGACGTCAGTGTCGAACTTCTGCTAGACTTCTTTGTTTGTAGCTTTCAACGAAGAAAGTTGTTAAAATAGTTTCGAAGCTGAAGCAGTGAAACGTCAAATGACCAAATCGGTGACCGTTCACGTTATCACCAGATTCTGTAAGCGCGTTGTTAGTGTTATATTATGAGATACAAGATCTCCATCGAGCCTATAATAACAACATAAACAAAGTACCACTTACATCAGCAGGAGCGAAGACACCCAAACAGCAGGAGCAGCCAACAACATGACAACACAAGCAAAGATGGCGCCGACGTTCAACGAACACATTAAGTTGTGAGAAACTATGTTTTTTGTACTCATTCTTCCACCATACTATACGGTTCCCTAAAACATAGAATTATCGGGCAAAGTGAATTGAACAAGAAAATATATAGGATTATAATCAGGATTTGGTTCTGGGGTTCGGGAAGGAGTGAGTCACTCTCTCGACAACAGCACGTTTCTGCCCTCTTCTTTTCCAATCGACCACACCTGGCCTCTCGCCACCAATGCCACACCGCACAATCCGAACGTCAGCAATACGAGATTCTTTTCAAGAGAAGATGTTCATGACTCTTTTCTCTCTGCGCACACAGGGAATTTTTTCTCAGCGTTTATATCCTCCTATCTAGAAAAAAAAAAAAAAAAGGAAGAGACAGGGGGAAAAAAAAAGCTTCTCCCATCATGCTCTGCCTTCTCAAGATGCCCTTCGCGTATACAAATGCGCTGGCCATCCTTTCCTTCTTCTTTCCCAAAGAGCGATGTAGATACGCTCGGTACGTTTCTTTTCTTTTCTTTTCTTTTTCTTCTTCTTTTCTAACCATATACCCCACAAATTAGTTACACTAAGAGAGACGAGATGAGAAAAAAATCGACAGATTATATACAGAAATATGCGGTAATATATCTCCAAAAAAAGGCCACAAGTGACAAACTTAATATAATTTCTCTCACAGACACAATAAAACATGGATTCAGGGGAACAAGCAGTCCCTTACAACAAGGATAATTTGTCGGAATTAGCATACCGACGAGTAGGGGGAAGGAGAATAAAAGACGGTTTAAGTCTTGCAACGAAATGTCGATGTTGCTTACAAGCAGTCTTTCCTTGTAAAAGTAACAAATGGGTAACGATGGTCGAAGTGTAATTTGTCTAAAAGACAGCAACAATTACAACAACAGTAGAGCGGTCACCCCTTTTTATCTACTCCAACTCTCCGTCAACGAGATTCACGCGTGACTAAAATGTCTATTTAACTTGTAAGGAATAGACACTCAGGTTCTTTGATTAACAGACCACCGGCCGTGTTGGTCACAGC
Organism: Euprymna scolopes; assembly: GCF_053919585.1. Lineage (NCBI taxonomy): Eukaryota > Metazoa > Mollusca > Cephalopoda > Sepiida > Sepiolidae > Euprymna > Euprymna scolopes. The sequence goes on from NC_136483.1 coordinate 122,927,708, forward strand.
TATCAGCACTCCTTTCTTCCCCACCAACCTACCCTCGGCAACCAATTCAAAATTCTCACAAATTGTGACATTGTAACACAACAACAAAATATTTCCTCTCATTGCAGCACAAACTGTTTGTCTTCAACTACGTCTACCTGCACAGTACATAAGGAGTGCGTTATTTGTAACCCCAAAAGGGCGGCTCAGGTGCATAGGCTTGGGTGAAAGATGCAACCGATGCCGATCCCTGTGGCGTTACCTGTGTTCTCGTCTAGTGCTCGATTTCGTCCCGTCGCCGTGGTCTTGCTCGCTGTACTCACCTTTGATCCGGATCCCAAACTGTCAACTATCCGTCTGAAAATAGACTACACTCAATAACGGCGTTTTCAAACAAAGAACAAAGTCAAAACTTAACCGCTCCTCCCCCAATACGCACACGAGTGATGGTCAACCAATCAGTGGCCGCGCTTTTGTTTCGGGGGGGGGGGTCTTGCCGAACTCTGAACGCCTGGTCGCAGAAGAAAAAGTAAAGAAAATTATAAAATTACAATTATTGAAGAGAACTACCCCCCTGCCACGATCCCAGACCAAATTACCACGCCAGTAAGGCAATAAATGTCCACACGCCAAGGAGAGCGGGTTGTTACGGTTAATTACCACTCAATGGGCCCCTTGGCATGTTCCCATGGTGGTCTGTTAACAGATAATTTTTATAGCCTCGCCGTCAGCCGTACTGTTCTTTGTTGAGCCCTTGACAGCGTTTTAACTTTTGGTGGTCTGTCGATCACATAAGTGTCCGGCTGTTCTGATTAGGAATTATTTTTATGACTTTCATTCCGGCGTAGATACTTTTTCGGCTATCCATTCTTGTGGGGGGGGGGATCATTTTGATTATCAAGGAACAGATTTATTTTTAAAACTTCATCAACACCATCATCATCATCATCATCATCATTAGAATTCAACCATGCGAATCCTCTGAATTTGTGTCAATGGGGCCACCCAGATGACGGGCTGTCTCTTAATCAACTAGCAAGGTTCTTCCGGCATCGCCCGGCCTTCCAATGGTCACAGTTACCTGTCACCAGGAGTTGGTCGTGTGAGGTTACCGAACATCTCATGTGAATTACCTCTTAATAGCAACAGCCAACAAGGACGCCTTCACACTTTCTTTCTCTGACAGTGACGTCAAAATAACACAAAGCCCTTCACCCTTTCTTTCTCTAACTGCGGCGTCAACACCACAACGCAAAATCTTTCACCCTCCCGGAAACCTTTTATCAACAAAGAACACTTCTAATTAATTTCAATTTAACTAACATTGTTGGTCCAGAGCTTTCTATCTTGTTGTATTGGCCGCTATTTACGTCTGGAATAACTGCCTGATAGGAAAATTTTACAGTGATCACCACTTGGAAACGCCACGCGATGAAGATGTGATGTGACCACTGCGCACATAAAAGAAAAGGAACTATGTTACGATCCCTAACGTATGGATACAGTAAACAGGCTGAAATGTTTGAGAAAGGCTGTATATAAAGATTAACGCGCCAAAATTCAAACAGCCCAGGAAGCAGTTCCACAAGTAACTATCATTGCTGCTTGTAGTTATCACATACGCCAAACTCCATCTATTTAAATACGTTTAAGAATGCCACAAATATGCCACAGTTCAAGAATGCCACAAATATGCCACAGTTCAAGAATGCCACAAATCAAACCAGTTTTCTTTTCAAGTTCTCAATTTCAACACGTGTTGGAAGGAACTCTGTCTGTAGGAGACGTAAAAAAAACGTCATAATTTTACGCGTGACGCAGATGAACTTACATGGCGAGCATGGAAATTTACCGAATGTAGCGAGGACTCAAACCTCCTTTTGAATATTCTTATTTCAAACTGTTTTTATGATACAAACACCCGTATTCTACTTATATGATTTATGGACGGTTTCTCTCAAAAATAACCGCACAAAAAAAAATCAATAATTTCAAGCATCGTGTCATACTAAAAAAATCCTCACTTCAGTAATCCTTCATTATGAACATTTAACACAAGAAAACATTTGTGTTGTAAATTCTTCCTGGTTTCCATGTCCACCCCCCCCAAAAAAAAACTGTTCCCACCACTCTGCTGTCTAACTTCTTCCAACTGCAAAAAAGCAAGACTCACTCCTGTCACCAAATCCTAAATAAAACCGAGTCTCTATAAAAGTCAAGCTTTTATACTACAATCAGCAGCATCTCATTTGCATAAAACGATCAGTTCGATTCGCATAAATCTGAAAAGGCAGACATTTTTTTCTTTTCTTTTTGTCTGCACAAGAAACAGGTGTGTACTGATTCTTTAATGCCTTTTAATTACACGCCTCCTCTATCTTTAAGATTAACAATCCGTCTCACCATCTATGTCGGACGTCTTCATTCACGGTGCGACCGTTGCACCGGTTCTTCTTGCAGGACTTCTTCAACCTTCTCCTCTGCCAGCAAAGAAACTCTTCGTACGTCCAAGATGTGATGTGGCATTCCGTCTACTGCCACCATGTTCTTGGAGAGTACATCAATTATAGTACTCTTCCCAATTGTGTTGTACTTCTTCACCAACTACGATTTCTGCTTCCACTTCTTCTGTTATAGCCAATGGATGTCTCCATTCATACGTGAAAATGGATCACTGTGGCACTGCCATTTCATCTTTGGATCAATATTAGACTCAAATACCGACCTCTTGTTGCCATAGCTTTTATATAATAGATGGTACCGTCTTTTCCAAATTTTATTTTTTATTTTTATTACTTTATGTAAGGATGTAGATTGGAGAACCTTTCTTTAAATTGATGATCACGTTAAATTTACCTTTAATGGTCTCGCTAATATACTCTACAAATTTGTGACTTCTGATTATAGATTGGTTACTCTGCAGAAAAATACATCCCAACATTGTTTCCCCGAAAATTTTTTGTTAACAAAGGATACTTTGAATTAATTTAAATTTAACTAACCTTGATGCAACTGAATTATTCTATTTTTCTTCTCCAAGCTCCTTTGTTTTAACAAGGACATTTCTAATTAATTCCAGTCTGAACTTTTCGGAACATCAAGAGAATTTTTGATTCAATACGTTTCATAAATAAATAGTTAGCTTATTTAGTCTGTCTTTCTTGCTGCCATATGTTATTTTTGTTATTGTGATTGGGTATTGAGATACAATACCTCATAGCACACAATATAACACTGGCGTCAAAAGTATCCAGTCTGGCACATATAACACTAGTACTTATTTGTATTACCTCTGTCACTCTATAAAAGAAAACATATACTAAACTCAATGTTATGGGCCCATACAGAATATCACCAAATACAATATACACATTTTACACATTGATACATGTAAAATCAACTTACAACACAACTTAAATGAAGATAAAATAAGAAGGCTTGTACCCACCACTTGTACAGTACAAATCTAAGCTGTATTTTTTTTATTCCACCAAATATGGCAGGCATAGGTCCATATCCTGCCAGGCTCCAGACCCTTAAAAACAATTGCTTAAACTAGGTTCTTGGCTAACAGAGTGAATGCCCGAAAGGAAACCTCAAAGATCCCCACACCCCAATTTTTTTTCGTCCCTGGCTATCCCAATAACTGATCTTGGAGCAACTTCATATATTTCTCCAACTCCATTTTCTTCTGAGCCTGCCTAGAACTCAGCCCCATGTAGAGAGCGGTCTTGTTGGAAATTTATTCTTGTTTAATCTTTCTTCCTCTCTTTTTCCACTTCTTTCTTACTCTTTCTATCTATTTTTGATGTGATAATGCTGATTGTTGTATCACATTACTGAATTGTACTCGCTGATTTGTTTGGGAAGTTCCTGCTTGTTTTTTGAAGATTTGCGATATTCCGTCAGTTGGGGATGTGTGGACTTTGTCTCCATCAAAGGAGAGGTTAAAATTGGCAATAGTCTTAACTGGACTTTAAAACAGTTGGAAATCAAGAAAGTTTGGAGATAAGCTAACCAAGCGAAGGTTATGATTTATCCAGATGCCGTGACTCGACTATCAACAAGTCGAAGAAGAATGATCTCTCAGTAAAGACATAAAAATCAGTAACATTTGTGCATTGAAGTTTAAAAGGCAGAATATTTCTTCTAGGAATGAAGAAGTTTTAATGGACTATCATGAGGTCGAAATTCTGCATGTCTAAGTTTAGCTATATTACAAATCGAAAGTGGACTTTGGTGTTGTTGCGGACCGGGATATGAAATACTCTAACTCGCTACAAGAAAAAATAATGAAACGAATTGAATGAAGGAAACAAAGAACTCAAATGCTGGAATAAAATAAACATGTCGTTTATTTTCTGTTGAGAAATGAAAGTCTTGGGTGTACACATATTCATTCAGCCGTTGACGACTACGCGCATGGAAGGAAAGGGAATGCAATAGAGAAACGCGAAGTGACAAGCCGGCCTGTAGAGCATCGCACACATGTCTGTTGTGATGGACCAAAAGCGAAGAGGAGATAGAGTGAGAAAAGTCAATCCAGTTCACGGAGAGAGAAGGCGTATAAAGTGTACTTGCGCTTGCCCCACATTATAGTAGCAGGAAAAGTGACGTTAGAACACGCGGTCGGTTCGTCGACTCAACAGGTCGAACGCTGGTCCGGACGAAAAAAGGGAAGTTGACAGGTTTTGTTGACTTTTATACTGAGGTCTGTGTTCTGACTGCGCATGTCTGGCTTTCACTTTAAAGGAAGTGACGTCACAGCTCGAGTGTGTGTGTGTGTGCACGTTAGCGTGTGTGTGTGTGTGTATGCGCATGAATGTGAGTGTGTGTATGAGGATGTGTATATGCGTGCGTGTGTGGGTGTGTATGTGCGTGCGTACGTGTGGGTGTGTATATGTGAAGAAAAAACGTGTTCGAACAAGACTCCCCCTCCTGGGGAGAAAAAATATATATATACAAGAGAAACGTATTTCGTTTTTGTTTTATATATATATATATATATATTTAATAAGTTATATATTGTTTGAAATGTTTTGGCCAATGAAATTTCCAGCCAGTTTTTGTTGTTGTTTGTGGTGTGTTGTTTTTTGTAATTTCTTTGTCCGTTTCTGAGTGTGTATGTTCTTGTATTGGAGTAGGAGAAATGTGTAATTGTTCGTCTATGAATGCAGGTTTAAGTCTGTCTATTGCTATAGTGTCTTTTTTTTTTCTCTTTTTAATACCGTAAAATACTTTTTACTCCTGTCGAGAACTAAATAAGGTTCGGAATAATTGGGACATAGTGGGGTTTTTTACTGCGTCGTTCCTGATAAAAACCTATTTACATGTGTAAATATCGCTTGGAATGAAAATGTTCGTGTCTGGCTTTTTTGTTGGAGTAAATTTTAATAATGATATTTTGTGTTTTAAGCCTGTCACAAAAGTTGTCATTGGAGAAATGTCTGTATTGGTTTCGCAGAATTGTCCTGGTAAAATCAGTGTTGATCTGAAAACTAATTCTGGAGGTGTGCCCTGCAAATCTTCCTTCACAGTGTTGCGAATTGCTAGGAGAATGAGTGGCAAGTTGTCTGACCAGTCCGATTTGTTTTCGTTCATAGCCAAAGATGCTTTTAATTGTCTATGCAATCGTTCCACCATACCGTTTGCGCAAGGCAGTAGTCTTAATGTGATTTGTTCCCAACAAATGGTTGAATTCAGTGAAAAGAGTTGATTGTAACTGTGAGCCCCTGTCCGTTGTCATTGTGTAAAGGCACTCCGAAAATTGCTATCCAATCTTGTAAAATCGCTCTGGCTATTGTTGCGGCTGATATGTCTTTCACTGGTATTGCTGTCGGCCATCCGCTGAATCTATCGACTATAGTAAGGATATGGGTATGACCTTTTGAAGTGGGCAAGGGTCCAACCAAGTCGATATGCACATGAGTAAACCTAGCGTCTGGTACACTGAAAGTTCTTGAAGGTGATCTTGTGTGCCTGTGAACTTTGTTTTTTTTTGTTTTTTTTTTGGCAAGGAATGCAAGTTTTGGTCCAACTACGGATGTCCGTATTCATTGTAATGAAAAATAAAGACCTTTTAAGATATTAAAAAGGTTTTATTCAACATAAAATTCAGCAGGTACAACAACATGGTCGGTAACGAACGACTAAGCTGGGAAAAGGCGCCAATTTCGTTCTATTTGTAAACATCTGGTGCGCATGCGCACTAGCGCTCTAAACTCACAACACTCCACCACATTTTATTTATATTTCGGGTTGCAGGTGATCTTCCTTCCCCTTTTTGTAGCTTCTGGAAGAAATTTGAAAACGCCCTTCTTCGAGTCAGACTGTTGCTGCTGCTCTTCTATTTCTAAACACTTTGTTTTGTCGACTGAAGAGAAAGACTCTCCATTTGGTGAGGTATTATTCTTTGGGGTTTCCTGTTGATCGATCAACTCTGGTTCGCGGATGTTTGATGGAGTAGTAGAATCTGGTGATTTACCATGATCAGGGGAGACAGGAGATTCCAAGTTTGTAGAGGAGGAGTCAATTACAGGAGTGGGGGCTAGGTCTTCTGTTGAGACTGTTGACTGACGGCCGTCAGGGAAACGAATTCTGGCAAAGTTGGGAGTTGCAGATATTATATCTACTGGTTCCACTAGGGGATCTGACTTGTGTTGGCGGACAAACTTCCTAAGGAGGGCCGGTCCTCCTTGCAGCCACTCGGGTAAGGTATATCCGGTGCCCGACCTTCTGGAAAAGTTAAACATTCTCTCGTGTGGGGTTGAGTTAGTTTCTGTACAAAGTAGCGATCGAATAGAGTGCAAAGCTATGTTGAGTACTTCATGCCAGTGACGTTCGTCCAATTGCCTGGTTTTGAGTGCAAGTTTGATCGTTTTCCAGATTGTGCCATTTACTCTCTCGCATTGTCCATTGCCGATTGGATGGTATGGAGTTGAGTGGGTAATCACAACTCCATGTTGCCAGAGAAACTCTTTTAGTTCACATGAAATAAACTGACTTCCTCGATCACTATGGATGGAATCTGGGCAGCCAAAAAAGGTAAATAAATTCTGGAGACAATTTATAACAGTTTTTGTTGATATGTCCTGACATGGATAGACAAAAGGATGAATATTCATCTAGAATCACGAGTAGGTATTTGAGATTATTCGTAGATGGTTTCGGTCAAAGGGGGATCGGGAATGGATTAATCGACCTGATGGAGGTTTGAAGAACCTTGGCTTTAGTTCAGCACATATTTGACATTCAGCGCAGGTGCGCTAAGCATCTTCCATGGAGAATGGTAGATTCTTCTGCCTCACAAAGTGATAAAGTCTCGCTACTCCAGGATGACAAAGTGCTGCGTGCAGGTCCTTTAGTGATAATGAGCGCGAAGCGGAGCATGATCGAGAAAGGGTATCTGCAGAGTTATTAAGAGAACCTGGTCTATATACTATCTCATAAGAATAGTTTGAAAGTTCAAGTCTCCACCGAAGCAGCTTATCGTTTTTAATACGATTTGGTGTCTGCGTGTTGAACATAAATGATGCAGCCTGTTGGTCAGTAATAATGGTAAAGTGTCGACCGAGTAAGAGGTCACGCCATTTACGCACAGATTCTACAATGGCTGCCGATTCACGTTCCACTGCTGAATGTCGACGCTCTGACTGCGTTAGGGTTCTGGAAAAATATGCTACTGGACGTCCATTCTGGGAAAGGCAGGCTGCTAATGCTGTCGCAGATGCATCAGTTTCTATCGTAAAAGGAACTTCATCCTCAATGGCTGCAACCAAAGCCTTGCAAATTTCATCTTTCATGGCTTGAAATTGATTTTTGAGTTTCTCAGTGATAGGAAAGGATGTAATGTTTAATAAAGGTGAAATCCGATCTGAGAAATTCTCTATCCATGGTGAATAGTATGAGAAGAGACCTAGAGGCCGCCTGAGTGACTTGCTGCAGTTCGGAATCGGTAATTCTTTTAGTGGTGTAAGTCTGTCTGGATCAGGACTGATTGTTCCATTTTCCAATAAGTGCCCTAGAAACTTTAGTTTGGTTATACCATATTCACATTTTACAGGGTTTAGTTGCAAGTTAAGACGGTTGATAACCTTTCTAAAAGCTTCCATATTTTCGTTTAATTCTTTATTAGTTTTTCCTCCGATGACAATATCATCAATGTAGGCAAATGTACCTTGGAGTTCATGTTCTTGAATCAGATTATGCATAATACGTTGAAACACAGCTACTGAGTTCGTTAGCCCAAAAGGTAACCTAGAAAACTCGTATAGTCCTCCGTCAGCTTCAAATGCTGTGTAAATTCTCTCGTCTCTACGTATAGGGCATTGATAATATGCAGACTTCAGGTCCAACTTATTGAAAATTTTGTACTGTGATAGTTGGCGTATGATATTCGAAATTTTGGGAAGCGGAAAAGCATCCAAAAGTGTAAACCGATTTATAGTTGCAGAATAGTCAACGACCATGCGACGCTTATGTCTTTCATTTCTAGTTACTAGTACTTGGGCTCTCCATGGGGAATTCGATTTGATTATGATACCTTCTTTTAATAATTTTTGTATCTCATTCCGGATAAATTCGCACTCCGATGCTGAGTAGTTTCTGCTTTTTGTTGCGATGGGTTTACAATTCTTTGCTAAATTAGCAAAAAGAGACGGTGGCTCGATTTTCATCTGAGTGACGTTACAAATCTGTAAAGATGGTATCTTTCCGTTATAACGGAATTCCACCCGGTTATGCAATTGCATGAACTCTTGTCCTAGTATAATTGTGTAGCAGAAGTAGCAATAACTAAAATGAGGGGAAAAAGAGCTTACCTCGGGTACGTCTGTTGTGTCACCGGTTGGGGGGAAAAGAGAATTCCAAGATGGCGTCTGGGGGGTTTTATTAGCGTTTACCCCATGCAACTCTCGGAAAATCACGTTTCTTTCTCATGTGATTATGCAAATGGATAATTCCCGGCCACTATAAAAGCAGGAGGCTAGAGACGAGTCAGCAGTGTCCTGCAAATTGTGTGTGTGGGTGTTTCTGGCGATTGGAGTGTGTCTTCTTTTACCACGGTTATCACGGACAGGAATTCCCTCTCTTCTGGAGGTGGGCGATATTGACTATTTTGAAGTTGTACTGTTGCTGACAGAACATTTTTTTTTTTTTTGCCTACTACATTTTTGTTTCAAATTGGAGCACACAAGTTGGGAAGGATAGATAGACGCATATTAGTGTAAATTTGTCCATTAACAGCGATGGACGCAACACAGTGTCCTAAGGTTTTGCTCGTGAGATTCGAGGAAGCCATGCTTACCGTATCATTAGAAGGTAATATACTAAGGCCGAGTGATCTCACGATGTTCATTCGTATAAAGTTATGAGTGCTTCCACTGTCTACCATAGCTTTCAAACAGGTACTATTAATTGTTGCATTTACTACAGAATATTGTGTGCATGGAGTGCATTGGGATGACGCAGTGAGGGCAATATATGCAGAACTAGTCCTGGTATTATAAGTTGTTTGTTTTATTTTAGATCGGCAGACTTTAGAGAAGTGGCCCCTCTTTCCGCATTTAAGGCAGTCAGCATTCCGAGCTGGGCAAATATTTCGAGAATGATTTTCTCGTCCACAGAATTGGCATCTGGCGAAGTGAGTTGCCTGATTATTTCTGGAAACAGCAGCACATTCATTAGTTAGTTCCAAACTAGAGTTATTTTCAGATTCATCTGCATGAATAGATGCCTTTGCTACAATTGATGTGTCATAAGCTGCTGCATTATGTTGGGCCATTTCTAGACTTCGTGCAGTTGCTACGGCATGATCTAGGTTAATTTCAAAACTTTCAAGTAATCTCTGCCTAATAGTTGAGGAAGTGAGACCTGTGATAAATGCATCACGTATCGCTAGCTCCGCATGTTGAGAGGCAGTAACATCTTCAAATTTACAATCCTTAGAAAGATTCTTTAGTTTTAGGAGAAACTGATCAATAGATTCACCTTGATTTTGTTTCCTAGTGACGAGAAGGTGACGAGCAAACACAGAATTTACCGGTTTTACATAGGTTGCTTGAAGGATGCTAATAGCCCTCTCGAATGTTGAACAGTGAGATATAAGAGAATAGATCTTCGGTGAGATGAAATTAATCAGAATACTTAACTTATTCGGAGGATTTTGAGGATGAGCGACTGTGAGAGAGTCGATGCAGTTGATGAGGGTACGATACCAATGATTCCATTCGTCAGTGGTTGTATCTGACGATCCTTCGAATTTACCAGGTCTCAGTATAGCATCCATTGTTGCTGTTAATTTTTAATTCTATGTTGAATAAATTGTAATGAAAAATAAAGACCTTTTAAGATATTAGAAAGGTTTTATTCAACATAAAATTCAGCAGGTACAACAACATGGTCCGTAACGAACGACTAAGCTGGGAAAAGGCGCCAATTTCGTTCTATTTGTAAACATCTGGTGCGCATGCGCACTAGCGCTCTAAACTCACAACATTCATATTTGGCCAAACAAAACGTTCCACTATTAATTTCACGGTGGCACGTTTTCCTTGGTGGGACAAATTGTGGAAGTGCTGGAAAACTTGTCGTCTGAGGCTGGGTGAAATATAAGGGCGAGGGTGTTTTTGTGAAACATCGCAATAGAAAGTTGTTGTTCCGAATGGTATCGGCATTTCTTTCAGCTTCAGTGAAGTTTTGTCCATTATAGCTGGGAGCATGGTATCGGTTAATTGCTCTTGTGCTATTAATTCCATACTTAGTGGAGTGGAATTTACAGAAGCAATTGTTGCGCGAGATAAAGCGTCAGCTACAACGTTTTCTTGTCCTTTTACGTACCGTATATCGGTAGAATATTGGGCTATAAAGTCCAGGTGCCGAATTTCTCGTGGACCATATTTGCTGACATGTGTGTGTAGAGCAAATGTTAGAGGTTTATGATCCGTATAAATGGAAAATTTTCTGTCTTCGAGGAGATGTTTAAAGTGCTTAATTGCAAGGTAAATTGCACGTAACTCTCTCGAGATTGTGCTACATTTAGTCTGAGCTTTGTTTAACTTGGCAGAGAAGAATGAAATAGGGGTCATTTTGTTGTCAGAAATTTGGTGAATGACAGCTCCTACTTCTATTTCCGATGCGTCCATCGTAAGCGTAAGTTCCATTGTATCGCTATCTTGGATATAAGTGAGTTTGGTGAAGTTTGTCAAAGCAGTTTTCGAATGTTCGAAGGCCTGTAGTACTGGTCCTTCCAAAACTAACTGTTGGTTTTTGGTTCGTTTTTTTAACAAGTCCGTTAAAGGTGCGAGTAACGTGGAACAGTTAGGTAAAAACGTCCGTAATAGTTAATTATGCCTACAAAACGGCGTACTTGTCTGACAGATGTCGGTAGAGGGAAATTCGAAATAGCACTTACTTTTTCAGGCAAAGGGGAGATTCCATCCTTGTCAATTAAATGACCGAGAAATTGAACTTCCTTGTAGCCAAAAGCACATTTATCGGTGTTTAGTTTAAGACCGGAATGTGACAGTCTTTCAAAAGTTTGTTCCAGGTGTAGCCGGTGTTCTTCAAGGTTTCTGCTGGTGATTAAAACATTGTCCACGTAAGCGAATATGCACGGCAGACCTCTGAAAACTTCGTCAATCAAACGCTGGAAAGTTTGACAGGCGTTTCTCAACCCGAAAGGCATCCTTAGGAACTTGTAAAGGCCAAATGGTGTGGTTAGTGCGGTTTTATGAATGTCTTCTTCCGTAACTGGAATTTGAAAATATGCCTTAACGATGTCCAGTTTAAAGAAAATTGTGGCGCCTTGGAGTCCATTGGCGAAGTCATGGATATGGGGAATAGGATATCTATCTGGAACAGTTTTTGCGTTTAAGCGTCTAAAATCTCCGCACGGTCACCATGTGGTGTTGTCAGCTTTCTGTACCATGTGGAGTGGTGATGACCAAGCACTTTTCGAGGGCCGTATTATTCCCATGTGGAGTAGGTTTTGAAACTCGAATTTTGCCAATTTGTATTTATCCGGTTTCAAGCGTCTGGGGGTTGAACAGACGGGCGGTCCTGTTGTCTTAATATAGTGCTTAGCGCTATGTTTGATGGGGTCCGTGTTTTTAAACGGCTAGGAAAGTTGAGGAAATATTTGGAGTAACCGGCGGACATGTAAATCTTCGAGTAGGGCGGTGCTGATTCCGGTGGTTAAAAATTTCGAGGTAGTTCCTCTCACCAAAATCTTCGTTTCGTTGTCTGTCAATGTGTGATGAGTCATGTCGACAGACAGGTTGAAATGGGCTAAAAAGTCCGCCCCCCAAATTAGAGTAGTCACGCTGGCTATGGTGAAATTCCATAAAAAATTCCTCCGCATTCCAAGGTTCAAATTTAAAGTTTTTTCACCAAAAGTGGGTATTTTTGTACCGTTGGCGGCTTGTAAGTTGAAAAATTGGGTCCCTGTTGGGTGACCATGCGGTGTCGGTATGACGCTGATTTCCGCTCCGGTGTCTATTAAAAAGTTATATCCGTGAATTTTGTCTCGGGTATAAAATAGACAGCCTTTTTTGTGTGCTCCAGTCGTCGTCGTTACTGGCTGGAAAGTTCGTTTCCCTGCGCCGGTTCTTTGAACGCGCAGGGTTTAGTGCATCTTCTCGCGTCGACGCCGAATCTCCTGTGATAGAAACACACATCTTGTCTATGTCGTGACGTGGATAGGTTCCTGCTTGAACTTCTTCGCCTGTAATTTCGCCGCGTGTCGTCCTGGTTTCTCTGAGAATGTTGACGCGTTTGAAGTGCGTCGGCTAGCTGCTTCGAAAGCTTCTCAACGGCAGACTTTAATTCTGCTAATTCCTCATCTCGGTTTTGGTCAGGTTGCCGTTGGTGGGTGTATACTTGTCGGCTCCGGGAACTTTCATGTATTCTGTCGGCTATGTCGGCGAGCTTTTCTGTTGCCGTCTCCTCCGACATCGGAGCGAGGATTTGTTTGGTAGTTGGGGGTAATTTACCAAACCATAGACTCTTCATAATGCTGTCCGACATTTTGTTGTCTCCCAGCAAGGCTTTCATGTGGCGAAGTAGTTGAGAAGGCGTACGCTCTCCTAACTCAACTTGTGTGAACAAGTTACGAAACATAGCTTCGTTAGAAACACTGGTTCGTTGCAGGATTGCTTGCTTCAACGTGTCGTACGGTCTTTCCTCCAGTACATTTTCGAGGAAATCTGTGACTTCCTCTACCACCTCCAACGGCAGTTTTTCCACTAGATAACAGTAACGTGCTCGTTGTGACGTTATCTGTTTAGCGTCAAATATGGCTTGTAGTTGGATGAACCATAGTTTTGTATTTGTCGAGTTGAAGAGTGGAATATTTAATGCCATGGTTTCGTTGTAGGAGTCCGTCTGTTGAAGTTTCATTTTGTTTTGTGTTGAAGTTTTTATATTTCAATTTCGTATGCGCGGTTTGAAATTGTTCCTCCTCGTGGTCGGCAAGTTTTTTTTTTGGGGGGGGGGATTATTTTTCGTGCGTACCGTTAATTATTGTGGAAGGGTTTAGCTTATACCGCATGTTTCGTTCACTCTCATTCATTTCATTTTTTATAAAGGGGTCACGATTTCATGTTGCGGGCCAGGATATGAAATACTCTAACTTGCTACAAGAAAAAATAATGAAACGAATTGAATGATGGAAACAAAGAACTCAAATGCTGGAATAAAATAAACATGTCGTTTATTTTCTGTTGAGAAATGAAAGTCTTGCGTGTACGCGTGTTCATTTAGCCGTTGACGACTACGCGCGTGGAAGGAAAGGGAATGCAATAGAGAAACGCAAAGTGACAAGCCGGCCTGTAGAGAGGGTTAAGCTCAGTAGAGCATCGCGCACATGTCTGTTGTGATGGACCAAAGGCGAAGAGGAGATAGAGTGAGAAATGTCAATCCAATTCATGGAGAGAGAAGGCGTATAAAGTGTACTTGCGCTTGCCCCACATTACAGTGTTCTGACTGCGCATGTCTGGCTTTCATTTTGAAGGAAGTGACGTCACAGCTCGGGTGTGTGTGTGTGCACGTTAGCGTGTGTGTGTGTGTGTGTGTGTATGCGCATGAATGTGCGTGTGTGTATGAGGATGTGTATATGCGTGCGTGTGTGGGTGTGTATGTGCGTGCGTACGTGTGGGTATGTATATGTAAAGAAAAAACGTGTTCGAACAGTGTGCACGATAAAAAAAAAAGTAAAATCCGCTGAGCGAGGTGGTGGAAACTCAGCTGCCAAAGAGACAAAACTACGAGATTACCAAAAGAACTTTGATTGAACATTCGTGGTTTTATTTTCGTCATCTATCTTTTCTTTTCTTTCATATCTCTTTTTTTTCTTTTTCCATGGATTTATTTACCTGACGTTAAATTCTTTACTTTTAACCACATTACCCTAAGGCAAAAAAAGAGATATTGACTAGGGAAAATAACTTCTATTGACTTATTTCCGTCCATTGTAAAAAGTGCTTCAGTAAGTGTCTTCTTTCTATCTCTCTCTCTTTAATTTCACACTCTCTTTAATGTTTTTCTAACCTAGACCTTGCTAAAGGGACAAATTTAGCAGTTGCAGGCGCAAGTGAGCATTTTACATCTTATTTTTTTACCTCTTTTTTCAATAAATTATTTTGTTTTCTTGACGGTCGTTTCTTGCTTCTTTCTTGGTTTTACTGTTGCGTTTTTTTAGTACCTTGATAACAATATTTTCCACATGCTCTGCTAAATTTGTTATGAATTTCTGCTAGTTGTCATTTGAACTGGTGGAATTCTACCCTGAATAGTTTAAATCTTGTCTTGAATAAAGAATTTTGGTAAAATTAACCTTCTACGACCGACGCTTGAGAATTTGGTCAATAGAATCGTTCTAAATAAAATTTTGAGGAACCATTCTGCCCAGGCATTCTGTATGGAATGTGTTTTGTGTTCACTCTCTTTCTCTCTAGGCTTTCTTTCTTCTTTTTGTGTTGTCAACTTGTTTTCTTGCTCAGTTTGGGTCTGGCAGGTTTTTGCATCACTATCTTGTCCTTGTTAGAAGCTGTGTTTGAGCGCCAAAATTGTATTACGACATTGTCGGTTTTACCCCTCCCTACAGTTATTCTTAGATCTGATTGGTTGTAGGTTTAGGGTGGGTTGAGACTAATAAGTAAAATGGCTACTATTTCAGTAGATTCCTTGTTGAAAAAGTTCAAGTTGACTAGAGATAAAATTTTAGTCATATTCGAGTCTCTAGAATCTTTAGTTGTGGTCGAAGAAGTTTATTCTTTGTATAAAAGTCAAGTGGTACATTATTTAGCATCTGTAGGTATTATTGGGGGGGGGGCGGATCATGGATATTTATTTTGTTGAAAATCCTGATGAAAGCGTCATTGAATCTTTTAATAAAGATAGTGCTTTATGTAAGATACAGGTACTGGAAAAATTATCTGGATTACAGTTGCAGATAATGAACCTTGTTTAAGTTCGTTAGGGAAGATTAAAAGAGTTGATTTAGCTCCCAGGATTGAATGCCACAACTTTTAAAGGCAGATAAATTAACATATTTGTAATTTTCATAGAGAATTTCTGAATTACGTTGTTCATCTTGATAATGACGCATTAAGATTAGTAGTATTAAAAAGAATCATCTTTCAGTTGATTAGGCATTTGTCTGAAGAAAATTATGGGTGGCATTGGAATGCCTCTCCAAGGAATTTTTGAATAAGAATAGCATAGTAGACTACATTTTCCACCATAGTGAGTGTAGACAGACTGACTAGTTATGCAGCTGTCAGAAAATTTTTAAATACAGTTAAAACGCAGGTTTACAAGTTAAGGAATTTTTTTGGAATAAATTTTCTGGAATGTGGATCCCCAGAAAATCGTTTACTTAGTTATATAGTTGTGGTGTTTTATCATAGGACGGAAGGCAGAGCAAAACCTCTTTACTAGGCTTTACCGAACTAATTTCACAGCCAATAATAAACGTAAGAGCAAATAGTAAAGAGCAGGTAGCAGCAGTAAACACAAGAACTGTTAGTAACGAAATGTTGAAGAAGAAAAAAACTCAGCCCTTTTAAAAAGGAAAAGGATCGTGTGCAAAATCGCGTGCCATAGAAACTTTGGTAATCTCCAAAAATACCGTTAGGGCTTACAACATGGCCGCCAGAAGAGTCAACAAAAAACTGCGAATAAAATATATAAAACTCGTAATTTCTGTTTTTAAAGTGGGTTGTCAATTTTCTTTATGAAATAAACTTCCAAAATAAACTATTAAAGTCGTTTAAAACATAATAGAAGTATTATTTTTTATTTTTTAAAAACAATGTTTACAAAATGTCTACGTCTATTTTTTTTTTTTTAATGAAATCGTGGTCCTTGCTCCTTTAATTGAAAAAAAAAATTAGGGCTTGAATTGCATTTTTCGAGGAGTTATAAGCTTGGAAAGATGGGGTGGAATTATTCACTATTTTTCACGAAATTTCTGACACCGCTAGTGCCTCGATAGCCTTTTCTGACGCGTCGGTTTCGATAGTAATTGGTAGTTCGTCGTCAATAACCTTTACAGATGATTCTGCGACGTCTTTCTTAAGTTTCTCGAAAGAATTCACAACTATAGGCGACATGGGAAATTCTTTATTTTCAACCAGGGGACGAATTTTGTGTGAATACTTAGGTATCCATTTCGCGTAGTAAGAAAACATACCAAGGCACCTTTTTAACGAATTTGAATCCGAAGGAGGAGGCATTTGCAAAAGGGGTTTCAACCGTTCAGGATCAGGTTGGATAGTTCCGTCACATTTTTGGTATCCAATCAAATTGATAGGGCGAAGCGAAAACTGATTTTACTTGGTTTATTTCGAGGTTGTATGTTGAGGCAGCTTTTAAGAAACGTTCTAAGTTAGCGTCATGCTCCTCTTAAGTTTTACCGCAAATGGTAATATCATCAATGTAAGAAAAAATTCCGAATAACTTATTTTCAGAAATAAAGGAATTCATAAATCGTTGAAAGGCAGAAACCCCATTAGTGGCACCCATGGGTATTCGTTTGAATTGATACAAACGATTTCCAGCTTGAAAAGCCGTGTAGGGCCGATCTTCGGGACAAATTTCAATTTGGTAGTAAGCCTTAGACAAATCAATCGTACTAAAAATATGATACTGGGCAATTTGGTTCACGAGATCCTCAATCCGAGGCAATGGGTACGCGTCAAGTAGGGTGAAACGATTAATAGTTTGGGAAAAATTAACCACTAATCGTTTCTTTCTGTTAGGCAACGAAGTTACGACAATTTGAGCACGCCGCGGTGAATAGCTGGTTTCAATGACGTCGTCCTTAAGCAGTTGAAGAATTTTCTTTTCAATAAATCGGGCATCCTCCGCACGGTAGTTTCGGGATTTTGTAGCAATGGGTCTGCAATCAGGGGTCAGGTTTCAGAACAATTTTATAGGGGCACAATTGATCTTGGTTAGCGCGCAGATTTTTAAGGCATCCTGAGATCTACCAAAAGAAATAGTAACGCCCCGGTGTAGTTTAAAAAACGGCACCCCGAGTATAATGACCATATGGGAGTCAGGAAGCACAGTAAGGTCAATCCCTTTATATTCGCAACCATTGAAAAAAATGTTTTCGGTGCAATATTCAGACAGTTTCAGGGAAACAGAAGATTATGCCATAGAAATTACGGAGTTCCGTTTTAAAGTGGGCAGTCTCATTGTTTTGACAATGCGGGCACTGATAAAATTATCAGAACTGCCGGTGTCTATAAGGACAGTTAACTTTTTTCCTTTTAACTCCACAGTTTCGGTGATAGGAGGGCAACTATCACCACCTTTAGCGCGGGCCCCTATGATAGCAGAAGAAGAATGTGAAGGTGTCGTTAGAGTAGAACGGCAAACTTTAGAAAAATGCCTGAGTTTACCACAGCTTCGACATACCTTATCGCGGGCAGGGCAAAAGCAGCGGTCATCCTTAAGGTGACGTCGCTCTCCACAGTTGTAGCACTTGCCACGAACAAGAAGGGCAGGAGAGAACTGTACAGTCACACTCCATTCGAGAATCAGTTGGAACAGAATTTTTAGAAATACAAGTGGCCTCCTCGGCAGAATCGGTCAGCGCATTTTTAGTTCCTGTAGTAGAAGTAACAGCGACTGCTCCAATCTGGGAGGCATACGATTCCACGCGAAAGTGAGCTTGTTCTAAAGCCCTATCACATTGAGTAGCTTCTGTGAGAGTTAGAGTGTCTGTTTCAAGGAGCCTAGCACGTATTAATGAGGACCGGAGACCACGAATGGATGCATCACGGACAGATTCATCCCTGTAAATGGTGGCCGTTACGTCTTTAAAACAACAGTCAGCGGCAAGTCGATTCAAGGCCTGAAGGTATTGGTCGACAGACTCGCTTTCTTGTTGCAAACGCATGGAAAGCAGATGTCTAGCGTGAATAACGCTTGGAGACTTGTCGTAAACGCCTTTCAATAATTCCACGGCATGTTCAAAACCAGAGCAACCTTCGATAACGTCAGCAACAGAGGGACTGATGTTTAAATACAGAACTTCTAGATTATTGGGGTTTAACGAAGCAATAGTTGATAAGTAGTAATTAAAGTTGCGGAACCATAATTTCAAAAGCTTGCTGGACTGAGGGTCTGTCGAAGAAAACATCAAATTTATCGAGGCGAATTATCTTCTCCATGAGGAAAATAAAAAATTAGTTCGGTAAATTGTGGTGTTTTATCATAGAATGGAAGACAGAGCAAAGCCTCTTTACAAGGCTTTGCCGAACTAATTTCACAGCTAATAATAAACGTAAGAGCAAATAATAAACGTAAGAGCAAATAGTAAAGAGCAGGTAACAGCAGTAAACACAAGAGATGTTAGTAACGAAATGTTGAAGAAGAAAAAAACTCAGCCGTTTTAAAAAGGAAAAGGAACGTGTGCAAAATCACGTGCCATAGAAACTTTTACTTTAACGGAAATATAGCAATAGTTTTTAGTAAGCTGCTAGCTTTATTTAAATCTGAACTAGTGCACAAGATTGGCAACAATTTTTCTCTCACTTGAGCAAATTCTAGAAAATTGTGTGGATATCGCTTGTACTATTGAGTCCTGTCGGCAACTCATCGTAAGGCAGTGGAATTTGCTAAGAAAAAGTTCCTAAGTTTAGATATTTCTCAGAAGCTAAGAATTACGGTTGTAATTTTTGCAAGTCTAATGTAGGTTATACCCTAATTATGCTGCTAAGATAAAGAGATGTTGAGAATTAAAACTTTGTGTCAAGTGTGCCAGTGCACTCCATGATGATAAGTATTGTTTTCTTAAGAAGAAAGATTACAGTTCTTGTTGATTTTGCAGCAAACAGGGACACCTGTGTTTTATGACAGAATCCAATGTATGTTGGTTGACTAAAAGTACGTCTTTGCTGCCAGTAATTAATATTTCAGTCAGTTTAAGTGGCAGCGAAGATGTTTCATTTAACTGTTTGCTGAATACAGGAAGTGAGAAATCATATTTATGCAAACAATTATTTAACAAGGTGATCATTACCTTCAAGAGATTGTAAATTTCTTATCAAGACCTTTTTGGGGAATAAGATTAGAGATTTAAAAGAGGTTGATCTCTGTGTGAATTTTTCTAATGGATGATGAAAAATTAGATATAAAACTATATCTCTCAGTTTTTAATTCTGATGTAGAGTTGAATGTAATAATCAAAGAGGAAAGCGCCCCCGTGTGTGTGTGTGTGTGTGTGTGTGTGTGTGTGTGTGTGTGTGTGTGTGTGTGTGTGTGTGTGTCGTGCGGTCATACAACTTACCTTCGGATGGGATCTGAGAGAAAGAGAAATTAAAGATGGCAGCCATGGATTTATAAGATGTAGTCTCGTGGAATCTCATGAGATCTTCCACTGCACACGTATGGAAATGAATGGGGTCAGTTTTTTGATAAAATGTCTGTTGGCAGAGGCAGTGGGGAGAGACGTGCTGAAAGTTGAGAGAGAAAGTTCTCAGTGACGAATTCTAGCTGGTCTTTTGTATATTGTATTTGGTTTATTTTGTTTTGCTGTTTACCAGCCCATTTAACGTCAAGCTATTTCGGCATAATGGGGGACAAATTCGACCTTAAACTAATACCGGAATTCGACAGCTCGATCCCGGTACTTGACTGGGTGGAGAAGGTGGAACTACATTGCCTGTTCTCTAGTGTGAAGAACATTGAACATGTGGTTCTTCTACGTTTGTCCGGCAGGGCTTTCTCAGTATATCAACAGCTTAGTCTTGAGGAAAAACAGGAGTACAAAATAGACTTCATAGTTTAGTGGGGGATGCCCTTTTCTCTTCCCTGCAACCTCTCTCCCACAGAAGAGACGTTGCAAGCCTGTCTTTGTTTTATCGCTATTTCCATGGCAGGTGCTCGTCTGAGCTCCAATTCCTCATCCCCACTCGCCAATCTTTCACGAGAAACACCCGTCTGGCTGAAACTACAGTCAATAAAGGCCACTCAGTGATAAGGGTTATTGCGTGTACAGTAATCAATGAGATAGTTTTGTAGTAATCATTAGTATTGGGGGTTTTGATAGAGCGTCTTACTTAAGGGGGCGGTTTGTCAGGAGTTTGTTTATGTTGGACTTGAAGACGTCCAAGCTGTAGTCAGGTGGGAAACAGGCAAGCGGCAGAGAGTTCCACTGGCGTGCAGTTCTAAGAAAGAAGCTTTGCTCGTGGAATCTACATTTGGATTAAGGCACAGATAAAGAGTGGGGAAAATTATTGACAGTAGTTTCAGCCAGACGGGTGTTTCTCGTGAAAGATTGGCGAGGGAGGACGAGGAATTGGAGCTCAGACGAGCACTTGCCATGGAAATAACGATAAAACAAAGACAGGCTCGCAACGTCTCTTCTGTGGGAGAGAGGTTGCAAGGAAGAGAAAAGGGCATCCCCTACTAAACCACGAAGTCTATTTTGTACTCTGTCAAGACAGGATAGGCTGTTTTTAGCAGCTCCTGCCCAGATATAGCAGCAGTACTCTTGGATGTACTTGGCTTTTATACATATAGAGAATTGCATTAGTAGTGAGATATCTTCTGGAGTGGTAGAAGATATCTCACTACTAAGTTTTGTAAGTATGGGGGCAAGTTCTGGTTGGAGCTTTTTCAGCACTATAACTGGAATGCCATCTGGGCCAGTTGCTTTACTGGAATCAAGGTTCTTGATTAGCTTGGCGACCTCACGTACAGATATTTGTATGTTGCATAGCGTGTTGTCTGTTATAGGAGGAAATACAGGGAGTTGGTAGTCATTGTCACATAGGGTAGAATTAGCTGCAAAGTTCTTGGCAAATAGTCTGATCTTGTCTGATGCTGACGAGATGACCTCACGTCCATTGATGATAGTTGGGATAGAACGCATGCTTCTGTTCAAGATCCTGTTTGCTATTTGCCAGAACTGGTGGGAACCAAGCCGCTGCTCAGCTACTTTGGATTGAACAGACTGAGAATATAGCTCTCTTGCATGTTTTATAACTCTTTTACAGTGGTTGTTGGCAGTCCTGAAAGCAGCTTTAGTCTCAGTCCATCTATTACGTTGCTAGCTATGGAAAAGGTGATTTCTTTGCACGATGGCAGCAGCACATTCAGGGGATAACCATGGCTGGCTGTTAGGTTTTTGCTGGAATTTTTTGGATGGTATGAATCGGTCTATGCCTACAATTAACCATTCGGTCAGGTCTGATACTATAGAGGACACATCTTTTTTAAACATGGAATGCAGAGGTAGGTCAGATATGAATGTATGGAAGCTATCCCAGTCAGCCATAGAGTATCGATATACAGTACGGTAGAGAGGTACGTCTGAAGACTTATTACATTTCATTTTATCTTAAGTGCTACAACAGAGTGATCAGAGGATCCTAGAGGAGATAGAACGGAACATGAACACAGCTCAGGGGAAGTTGTGAGGAAAAGGTCTAGAAGGCTTGCATATTGACCGGGTGTATCGGGCACATGGGTGGGTTCTTGAACAATCTGAGTGAGGTCATAGGCAATGTCAAAATCATGACAAAACCTCCCCTCGTCATCGGTTTTATTTGAGTTGGTCAGCCATTCCACATTATGGACATTGAAGTCACCGCAAATGTGAATGTTAGCCGAAGGATGAGCAGACAGGATGTGGTCAATTTTCTCAGATATGCTCTTAAAGATAGTAACCCCACTGTTGTGGGGGCGATAGAGGGCAAATATAAATGCAGTAGTGTAAGCTAGTGCAACCCGGAAGCACATATAAGGTAAATTAGGGTCCTCTCTGAAGATATCCCTACCACATGGAAAGCCATCTTTGATGTAGGCACATATTCCATGCCCATGACGATCTTGGGGGTCAGATTTAGATGTTTAGTTGGAGTATCCTTTAATCATGAATTCGACAAGAGAAGTGGTTGGCCCTATACCAGTTTCACTTAGAAAGAATATGTCCGGTTTCGTCTCCTGTAATTGTGTTTCAACCTTTGGAAGGTTGGAGAAGGAGACCTGGTAGTAGGGGTCTATGTTGATGGATGGGGTTCTAGGTTTATTCATGTTTCTTTTTTGGAGATTTGCCATGAGATTTGCCATGATTGCGGTCGGTAGACTTGGTTGGAGCAGGACAGAGAGGGAAAATAAGAGCGAAAAAGACAAGAAATTTTTTTTTTGGCACATGATAAGGTAAAGCCGTAACAATTACCCGTATGGCATCGAGAGCCCCTACCAGAAACTACTGTATGGTCCAAAATCCATTCACCAAATTGCAATACAGCAGCCCCGGCACTTTGCACCTGCTGATAGGACAGCCTCCTTAGTGGTTAATCCAAGGTTCGGGTCCCTGACTATCAGGCGGGTAACGTCAGCCCAGATGAAACGTTTACCTCCAGCACCCTTACTGGTGACATGACCACAAGGATAGACATAGAAACAGAAATTTTCCGACTTCTCAGGCTACTCTTTACAAAGTACTACCGACCTAGAAAGCAGCATTTTCTTCACCCTTTGTCAGAAAAATCACTCAGTGGAAATGAGGACTGAAGGACAAAAAAGGAGAAGTGAGAGTTACTGGAGCTGCCGATAACACATTCACATGCATTATCTACTCTCCATTGAATAAATAAATAGATAAACTAAAATAAAAAAAAAGGTGAGAAGGACTTATTAATATCTACTAAGTATAAGTCCGTTGCCCCAGTCACGGCTTAGGATAGTATTTGAAGATAGTCTCCCCTCCCATGTTAATGCATGGATACTTTTTGTCTTTATCTAGGTCGAACTGGGATGTTAAGCTGTTCCAGCTCCACCCCATAATAAATATGCTATAATGGAACTTTTATCAAATTGAAAAAGTCTTGTTATTCTTAACTCGTTTAAAAAGCTGGTTAAGAAGTAATACCTTTAGGGTTATGTATTAACTTTAGCTAGAATTAATGCATACTTTAGAAGAAAAAAAATACAAAAAAGCCGCGTGTTTTTGAGTTCAGATAATATGCAAATATAATTTGGGAAATGTTCAATTTCATGGGAGACTTTTTTTTTTCGTTTTAAATATAAGAAAATGTATTGGTTAATAATAGTATTTTTGACAAAAAAAGATTTAGGAGAAAGATAAGAAAACAAGACAAATATTCAGGATTAAAGCCAAACCTGTAATAAGGAAAAAGAAAACAAAAATAAATAAAAAATAAAAAAACTAGACATGCTAGTGTTTTTAGATTAGTAGGCTGCAAAAGTTACGATAGAAAAGTTTCTTAGCTTTTGGAACCGTAGCGTTCGACTTAGCTGGAAGCGATAGCTTAAAGAGGACGAATGCCAGCCGGTCAGTCAGTCTGCATTTATGCCGATATTTAAAGGGTATGTTGGGTGGTCGGGGGGGGGGGTTGTGAGTTTTGTATTTTTATTTATTTCTTTTAAATTTAACATTGAACATATCTAATGCCAGAATGTTCGACCACCCCGTAATAAATATGCTATAACGGAACTTTTATCAAATTGAAAAAGTCTGGTTATTTTTAACTCCTTTAAAAGGCTGGTTAAGAAGTAATACCTTTAGGGTTATGTATTAACTTTAGCTAGAAGTAATGCATACTTTAGAAGAAAAAAAATACAAAAAAGCCGCATGTTTTTGAGTTCAGATAATATGCAAATATAATTTGGGAAATGTTCAATTTCATGGGAGCTAGTGGTAATCCCTCTCTGAACGGCTGTGCTTATTCCGGTGTGAATTTGTATACAGACATGCTGGAACTTATACTTAAGTTTAGAACAAACCGTTACACCCTTCTAGCAGACATTAAAAAGCCTTTTTAATGATTAAGTTGAAAGATGAGTCCAATAGGAATCAGTTATCAGTTTTATTTCTTTTTGAAATTCGGAAAAAAGTTAGTATGCTTCAGATATTTTCAGACTTGTGTCTAGTCCCTTCATATTGAGTTACATCGTAAAGTTCCAAATAGAAAAGTATTCTTCTGGGCCTTGTAGGGATATGTTGCTGAATAACTTCTATGTAGATAATTTGGTGACGACACACCAGTCACCTTCAGAGTTGCTACAGTTGTATGTTGAGACTGCTACAGTTGTATGTTGAGTTGTATATTTAACTATCATACAGGAAGGTGGATTTGAACTTGTAGTAATAGTATTGGTATCGCGTCACATGGCGTTGGATGATAATAATTCTTCTCATGAAAAAGCTTTAGGTTATTTGTATAATCCTATATTGGATGAGTTAAAGGTTATTGGTAGTGTTACTAAGAGAATTGTCTAAGAGAGACATGCTGTCAATGAATTTCTTGGTGCTCGATCCTCTAGGCTTAGTGTTGCCCATTACCATTAAGGGTAAAATAATACTTAATAAGTTATGAAAACTAGGTGTTTCCTGGGAACAGCAGGTTCCACACGATATACAGGTCTTCCGGGTTGCACTAGCTTACACTACTGCATTTATATTTGCCCTCTATCGCCCCCACAACAGTGGGGTTACTATCTTTAAGAGCATATCTGAGAAAATTGACCACATCCTGTCTGCTCATCCTTCAGCTAACATTCACATTTGCGATGACTTCAATGTCCATAATGTGGAATGGCTGACCCACTCAAATAAAACCGATGACAAGGGGAGGTTTTGTCATGATTTTGCCATTGCTTATGACCTCACTCAGATTGTTCCATTTTCTGGGTGCTTGGATTATGGGACAAGTTTTATGGAAATCTTGTCTGTGTTGGAGATATTGGTTTCAACAGATGTTCGGTTGATACCGACTTTGTAGCTATTTTAGTTATGTTTTGTGATGCGTCTAATAAAGCCTATGGTATTGTTGAATATTTGTATCAACATGGCCAAGCTTGTTGTTTGCTAAGGTTGTTTCTTCTGTCAGGAGAACTCTGCCTACATTGGGGCAGTTGTCCGTGTATTTATGCATTAAAAATGTCTCAGTGTTAGTTAAGATTTTCCTATAATGTTAAAGGAAGTTATACAGGGTGACCCAAAATAAAACAGAGGACATTCAATTGTTTTTCTGAGCATTTTACAGTCACCGGAGAAAAAAAGGCCAAAGACCCTAGTGTTTTGATGTAATGTTTTGAATATAATAAACTAGTTATGGCCAAAGTTTCATTTCATTCGGACAAAACACTAAGAAACGAGGCCTAATTAGAGTTGGGCCCCGTTTTTTGGGGGGTCACCCTGCAGGTAGTGTTGTCATGGTTACTATCAGAAACGATTAACACGAAATGTCAATTCACCAGGAATCGTCCGAAGGATATAAAGGCGATGGTTAGTGACTTACGTGATAAAGGTTTTATTCTAAAGTTTAAGTATGTGAAAAAAAAAGTCAAAAATCCTGCTGATTTCGTGACAAGAGGAATTTTGCTGAATAAAAGAAAATAATTTTTGGTTAAAGGGTCCGGTATGATTGGAGAGAGACAACTTAATCTGGCCTGATTACGACTTAGAGTGTCTCAGTGTGAAATGTAAAGGGTTGACTAATGCTTATACCAGTTGTGGAGAAGAACTAAGTGCCGTTTCTGTTATTAAGTTGAACAGGTTCTCTTCTTTAATAAGAATATTAACTGTTGTGTTTAAGTTCATTACCAAATTGAAAGGTATAAGCGATGATGTTAGTATTAAAGCTAAGTTGTACTTAATTAAATTAGCTCAAAGTTAATTTTTTGCCAGGGAGAAGAATTTTTTGGAACATCTTGATCTAGATGCAGTACCTCCATTGGTATCTAGGCACAATTTGTTCTTGGATAGTGAAAAGTTAATTCCAGTCGTAGACAAATAGACAATTTTGATTATTTTCCTAGTGATGTACTTCATCCTATTTTGTTACCTAAATCGTGTCATATTATGAGTTTGTTTGTCATGCTATTAGGTTGGTGCAAAAATAATGTCGCATTTCCTCTATAAATTTAATGTAAAACAGCAACATTATTTTTGCAATAACCTAATAAATGATTGCTGCTACATTTACTCTGATGACGCCTTGTCGTTTGTCACCAGCATTTCGTTCAGTTTCCATCAACTTTCTTAAGTTGTGGTCGTGCTCCTCTTTGGTTTTACCATTGATGATGACGTCAGCAATTAATGCTGATGCACCAAGGCACTTTTCAATGACCATGTCCATTTTTTGTTGGAAAACATCCTGAGACATAAGCAATCCAAAAGGCATTCTTTTAAAACAATATCTCCCAAAGGGTGAGTTGAATGTGGTGAGTAGCTGTGATTCTCTGTCGAGTTTGATTGACCAGTAGCCATTTTTTGCGTTGAGCTTGGAGAAGAACTTCGCACCGGACAGTCTGTCAGAGGCTCCTCCATGGTTGGGGTTTTGTAATGGCAACGCATTATGTTCTTGTTCAGATCGGGTTAGGGTCTAAACATAAGCGAAGATTGCTATTGCTCTTATGCACATACACAATACTGCTCATCCAATCTGTTGTTCCATCTATTTTTTGTATTATCCTCTGGGACACCATTTCGTCCAGTTCTGCCTTTATCTTGTCCCTCATGTTGATGAGGCATTTTCTGGGTGCTTGGATTATGGGATGATTGTTTGAACAGAGTACAATGTGGTACTCCCCATCAAAGTTACCAATCTGATCGAACTGGTCTGGATAAGCTTCCATAAGTTATCTTGTAGATTTTATTGTGGGGTTCACTGGAGGATCAGCTGGGGTACATTTTGTTCTCTGTATGGAACAGTGTAGGGTGGCCAAATTTAGATCTCGGATGGATGGTAATCATAATATGGTAGGTCCATTGGATGTTACGACAGATTTTACGGATCTCCATATACCCTTGTAGGCACATTTTTTTCAATGGATCCGTGCTCCAGGATATTAGAACTATTGTATGCTGTAAGAATTGCTGTTTATTTATGTGTAGTGCCTGGATGTGGGTATATATTTTTGTCCACACATTCTGGAAACATTTCTTGGAACGTACACAGGGGTGTGTATTTCCTTCTGCCCCTGTGTCCACTTTAATCTTTAGTTCATGAATACCTTCCCTGTTTGGGAGTGCAACATCCAGTTTGGCGAATGCTTCCGTCCAAGATGTTTTTTCTCTGTATTCATGCACTGAATAGAAAGACATTCTCTCAAAGTCACTAGCCATTTTGGCTTGCATGTTTATGCAGCTCTGCCAGTTTCTTACTGTGTCCCGTGCTGGTCCAAATTTTTTATGCTTCATCAGCCATTTTGTTTGTGTCTGTCTCTCAGTGTTCTTCTTGGTTTTTTGGATCTGCCACATTTTGGCCCAGTGGTTCTCACAACCACATGCTGAGCAAATGCTGCTTCGAGCAGGACAATTTCCTTGCTTATGTTGGATTCCATGCCTACCATAGACATCTGCATTCTCGGTTTTGTGCCTAATTGTATTTATTTAGTTTCCACATTTGCCCTGAATCTTGCCCATCTTTTTCATGTATTCAACTGAAGCCTCATAGTTTCTGCACATATCCAGCATTTCTGGCATTGACATAGTCGTGTTTTTACTTAGTAGTTGTTTTTGTAATTCTGTGAATTTAGCTCTCACAATTATTTGGTCGATAATGCGTTCTTCATGTTCAAGTTCATCCCTGAATTTACATTTCTGCACCTGCAGCCTGCACCTCGCGAGAAAACCATCGATATTTTCTTTGTCAGTCTTCTGCAAGTAGAAACGTGCAATTCTAAAATTGATTTGAGACTATTTGCTCCAGGAATTTTTCCCAAATCACCGCTGGGTTTCGTTTGTTGGCCTCATTTGCGAATGACCATGAGTTACATCTTCTTAACCCTTGCTTCCCTGATAATAATATGTGGTCAACTTGTTTGCTTTTGTCAATGCCTCTAACTGCAAAATATAATTCACATTGTTGCTTGAATAATTTGAAGGATTCCTCCAAATCATTAGTATTCCAGCACATGTATGGTTCGATTGTCCGATTAGACATTATTTTTAACAACATAAGGGAATGAAAGGAAGATATTAAACAAAAACAACTCACAGTTTTACAAGTAAGAATTCTATATGACGTTTTTTCAGAGACACAATGCATGTGGTTTCTCGTCGGGTAAGAAGGCTGAATTATTGTTGGGCTGACCTCAATGTTCTCCTTTTTTCACAGTAAAAATTCATGCTTGGGTTTTATTGCTGCCACCATGTGGTATTATTCCATTGTATTTGTTAAGATGAACAAGTAAACATAAAGAAGAGATAGGGTACAAGAAGCCATTTTTTATTATTTATGAAAGACGTAACTCGTACAGTTAAAAATACAAAACAAGATGAGATCATCCATATCTTGACACTCATGGCTACCCCTTCTTGTGTGATCCATACATCTTGCAAGGTTACCCATCTGGGAGACTCAAGGCAGATATAAACTGATGCTTTCTATTCTATGACATATTGCTAAAACACTGAGGGAGGGGGCCTACGTGGTAAAATCGTTAACCGTTCAAGAGCTGGTGACATTAATGAATTTCCCAGTTTGAAAACCTATTGTATGGTGAATCTTTCACGACTTTTCTGGGTGAACAGGAGCTGCAACAAATTGCCTCGTTGCTTACAACAACAGCTCGTCCTTATAATAGTAATAGAGAAAGATAAAATTAGATTAAATAAGAGGACCAACCAACTATCGCTGATAGGGGTGTTTTTATATCCTGCTAGTTGATTCTATGTAAATTGTTGTTATCCAAACCATGTGAGTGGACAACAACCCCCCCCCCACAAAAAAAAAAACGACTGCCAGTCATACAAAAGCACAATTAAAATTAGCTGTAAATGAAAAAAAAAGTTTCCACTTTATAAGATAGGATTTCCCACCTGACCACAACTTGAATATCTTCAAGTCCAACATAAACAAATTCCTGATAAACCGCCCCCTTAAGTAAGACACTTTATCAAATCTCCATTACTAATGATTACTACGATATTATCCCATTGATTACTGTACATGCAATAACCCTTATCCCCGAGTGGCTTCTGGGCCTTGATAAATGGTGACTACCGTGTAAAAAAAACAAAAAACAAACAAACCAACACTATAAAATCAGTCGATGAAACATTTGCAAATTTCTTGCTTGAACAACTGCCATACAGAATTTCATCACTTCACCCCCCATAGATGTAAAAATTACCACATATTCCCATAGGAACAAAAAAAAAAAAACCCAAAAAACAAAAAAGTTATTTACAGGATTTGAGATAGGGGAAAAGAAAGAGAAGGGAATTCATCATTTTTTTAGTGATTAAGGTCTTGTCCGAGACCTTCACCAGAAATTTCTGGTTCTTTTTAGACCCCTAACAAACTGGGTCTACCCGGATGCCTTGGCCTGCAAACTGAACAATACCATTCTTCCTCTTTAGGGGGTGTAACTACTAGGCCCACACAACCAAAATGGAGCCAGTTATTACACTGATCACAGGTCACCATTGGTCTTAAAACTTCAGACTTATTACATGCAGGGCAAATTCAAATTCTGACACTTTCATCAGATTGGGAAGATCGAGTTTGGTTCGGCACATCCTCTAGTTCATCAAGAATTTCCTCATCTGTACCTTCCCAAAGTGAATTAATCTCGAGAGGAAATAAATGATTTGCTGAACTCCAGGGGAAATAAATGATTGAAATCCTTGCTGAACACACCAACTCATCTTTTCTTTTAATTAATTCAAGGACTTCGCCTATAGACCAACATGGTCTAGTTTTGAAGGGGGTCTTTAATTAACACTATATTGCCCCTTTTGATGGTATTATGAAATGAAGGGTCCAGTAACTCAAGAGTTCTTTCTCTAAGGCTCAACAGGTACACCTTCTGTGCCACACTTTCTAAATTTGTCGAAATTTTCTTCATAAAGATGGAGTGTCCTCTTTCAGACGATCTTGCTAAGTCTCCATTAGTCCCAGTTCTTCATTTTCCAACCTTATTATTAAACCTTGACACACATTTGGATTCATGAAAGAGTTGGAAGTTAGGTAATCCATATCATTAGAGTTTCTATAAGTCAGGGGGAGACTATTAATGGCATGCTGGGTATCAGGTAACGTGGTTAATAGACCAAAATAGTCAACCTTTCTCCTTCCTATAGTTTTGTATAGACAGGATTTAATTGTCTTGATTGTTTTTTCCCAAGTACTTTCATACCAAGCTGAATAAAGCAGAATCCTATGATGTTTAAGGTGATAAGAACCAAACTTCTTGAACTCATCAGTGATCAACTCCTTATTAATTATTTTGGCTACAGAAACGAAGGTCCTTGTGTTGTCCGAGCAAAGGTGCAAAGGGATTTCATTCACATTTGTGAAACGAATAAAGGCCTGTAAGAATGAGGATACACTCATATCAGGGACTAATTCTATTTAGGTAAAAATGAGGACATACATTTTATAGTCTTTCACTTCTTCCTTAACCCAGATGTGACTGGTGTAATCCACACCGGTATGGAAATACGTCCTCACCAAATTCACCCAAAAGATAAGAAGGCCTGTTGCATTTGGGGTCGAAAAGGTAGTGGCATTATATTTTTTGCACCTCGCACAAGTGCTCACTATTTTTTAACAGCCTGTCTGGCCTGTGATATCCCTGTAGCCTTATTTCATTTAAGGTTGTTGCCAAGCCTAACTGTTGGCAGTCCAACGCTCAGTACCAACCAAATTAGTAGGCCCAGCCCATACAAAAAAAAAAAAATGGATGGACAAAGAAACGCTGGAAATAGTCAGAAAGAAACACAGACTCTTCAGGAAGTGGCATCAAACCAGAAAGAAAGAAGAATACACCGATTAACTTAAGGCAAACAACAAAGCCACCAAAAAATGCAGGAAAGCAAAAAAAGGTCTAGAAGCTAAGGTAGCAACTGAGGCTAAGAGTAATCCCAAAGCATTTTGGCCATATATTTGACGACAACAAAATCGGGAATAGGAAACTTAAAAATGGAAGATGGAAGCAAAACAACATCAGACAAAGAAAAAGCAGATATACTAAATGATTTCTTCTAAAGCGTTTTCACCCCAGAAGACGATGGTCCGTTACCCGACCCACCACCTACTGAGTATAACGTACCTTTAGAAACATTCGAAATCTCTGAGGCAAAAGTACGGAAACTACTCAAGAACTTACAGAACAACAAGGCTGCAGGACCAGACGGCATCAACCCTCTTGTGCTTTCAAAGGCTGCTGATACCTTGGCACATCCAGTATCACTGCTTTTCCATAGTTTCTGGATGTTATGGATACCTGGACAGGAACACTCGATGCAGGAGGAAGTATCGACATTGTCTCCATGGACTTCATGAAGGCCTTTGATTCCGTGCCTCACCGTCGCCTCCTGACAAAGATTGAGTCATATGGCATCCAGGGCAAAATCCTCAACTGGATTCAGGCGTTCTTAAATGCTAGGCAACAGTGTGTAGTAGTAAATGGAGCAAAATCAAGACCAACACCAGTAACGAACGGGATACCATAGGGAAGTATCATTGGCCCAATGTTATTCGTCATCTGCATAAACGACCTACCCAAACTCTGCCAAAGTGTAATGAAGATGTTTGCAGATGACACAAAATTATTCAAGGCAAACTCTTATTATTGTCACATTTGGTAACATAAGCGAGAGAGCTTACCCATTTTGTAGATTCTTCAATGTGGTGAATGACTCCTTGCGATTCTATCTTGTCAAGTTTTGCTTTGATTTTTTCATGCATATAGATGCCTCAGTGTATCGATGTCGCATGGTACATTGGGATTGACAATAAACTTGTGAATCCTCCAAAATTCATCAATACGGTCGAATTTGTCCGGGTAGAAGTGTATTAAGTCAGCTACACTGTTGATGAGTTGGTGCTGAGCTAAGATATTAGGTTGGTGCAAAAATAATGTCGTTTTTTGACGTTCAACTTCAAAAGATTATAACTCCTTTCATAATAAATTTTATGAATCAAAATAAGAACCATTAGAATGGACACATTTTTGCCAGTGAGAAACAAGTTTATTTATTCCATTAGCATAGAAATCCGGAGTTCTGGAAGCGATTAAGTCGTTAAAGGCCGATTCAGCATCATTTTGGCTTTTGAAGTATTTTTCGCGCAGAAAGTTGTTGAGGCTTGAAAAAGTGATAATCCATGGGCAAGAGGTCTGGTGAATATAGTGTATGAGAGAGTCTTGTGGCCCAATTCGTTCAGCTTATTCAGGGTCAGTTGAGCAACATGCGGGCGAGCGTTGTCATGGAGGAGAATGGATCTCTTCATATTAACCAATGTCGGGTACATACGTTGGAGCTTCTGATGCATTTTGTCAATTTGTCGGCAGTACTTCTCTGCTGTAATTATTCCGCCAGGATTCAAGAAGCTGTGATGGATGAGACCGGCTGCAGACCACCAAACAATTTTTGGTGCAATTTCAGCTTCAGGAAGTGTTGTGGAGCTTCTCCGGCATCCAACCACTGTGCTGAACGTCGCCAGTTCTCATAGAGGATCCACTTCTCATCACATGTCACAAACCACTCAAGAAATAGGTCATTTTTGTTGCGCAGAAGTAGCATAGGAGACACCTTAAAACGACGATTTTTTTTATTATCGTTCAATTCATGAGACATCCATTTATCCAACTTTTTTGATTTCTGTAGGAAATTTTTGACTTTTTAAATGGCGAATGACTGTGATTTTGTAAGGATCGGCTTCAATTAAGGCGTTCGTTATCAACCACAGTCAGCCGGCTGCAACCGTCTTCATCTTCGAGGCTCTCATCACCATTGCAAAATTTCTTGAACCACCGTTGTGCCACATGTTTGTTAGTTGTCCCTGGGCCAAATTCAGAAATCACATATAAAAGAAAAATGTGAGAAAACGATATTGTTTTTGTGCCAACCTAATAGGATAGTTCATTGTCATTGCTCTAAGAGTTACTGATGTTGGCAGACTTAATATGGCTAGTCTTGGTACATCGACCATGTAGAATTGGTTACTCTGCCATGGAGAGCTTTTGTATTTGCAGCTAATATTTGTGGTGCCATAACATATTGGTATTGTAGGCATTGTGTGGAGGTAAGTGATCCGGGCATTGGGTTTCCAGCTTGTCTATATTAGTGAGAGTATATCTTGCGAAATATGCGGACAGGCAGTGTGTTTACTTATGCACCTGTATCTATCTTTAGGTTGAAGGTAAGAATGCTTTGGTGTTCAATCAACAAATGCTTTTCATATTTGGTGATTTTCCGCTATTGGTTTCAATGGAGTTAAAGGTGAAATTTTCTATTGCTGTGACTTTGTCAGTCATGGCTTGGTCGTCATGTTTAGCGACGCTGTTGACTTTCTTGCAAAGCATCCATGGTGACTGTCTCAATTAGTTATGACTGTTATGTCAGGGTTTCCTTTGTTGTCTCTTGGTTTTGTGCTTCTCTGAAGTGCAGACTATAGCGCATTGGCTTATTTTGCACATGTGTTCCATGTGTCGTTCTTGGCAGGGCAGTGTCCTTTGCCAAAACGGTAGTTGTGTCCACAATTTTTGCAAGCCTGTCTATGTTTTCTATTGCTCCCTTGCCATTGATATGTATCATGGTTTATTGTGGTTATCTGTGGTGATCTCTGTAGCTGGTGAAGCTGGCTGACATATACTGCCGATGCCTCCTGTGAATGGACTAGTTTAACAGCCTCTTTGATTTGCTCCTTTTGTAGTTCAGGTATGAGTGTGCTAGCAATTAATAATTCATCGTCGGCAGTGAAATCGCATTTCTTAGCTAACATTACTGTTAACGAAGATGTCTGTTGTTTCAGTTGGTTTTTGTTGATATTTGTTGAGGTTGGTTGCCAGTTTGAGCTGCTCCATGAAGGCAGTGAATATTATTTGTGGGTCTTTGTTGTCGTCGTCTGTCATCGACCAACTCTTGTATTGGCATAGGCCTTCTTCACCGGCTGTGAGGAGAATTAGTGGCACCTTGTCTTCATGTTTTGTCGATTTGAGGGTGAAGTAAAGCTCTATACATTGTCAAAATAGTTCGAATGACTTGGCAATGTTTGACGAACCCCAGTCAAGACTAAGTACCTGTATTGACACTATAGCTATGATATCTGCTTGTTAGTAGCGATTATATTGTGAACGTCATACAAGCTAGAATTTGTGTAGCGTGGAAGCAGAGCAATGCTTAGCGCCACTGGCATAGCTAGGGGGGGGGCGGACCGCCCCGGGCGGCACACCTGAGGGGGCGGCATTTTGAGAGGGTAAAAATAGAAAGTAGAAAAAATAAATAAAAATAAACAAAAGTTAACAAAAAATATGAAATTTTATACCAAAAAGATTGTAAAAAATCGGAATTTTGGGGGGTATCAGAATCAGAAAAAATGTGTCCCTATTTTCTGAGCGTCAGGGGGCGGCATGGGGGCGGCATGGGGGCGGCATTTTGAGATGGTAAAAGGGGAAAATCGAAAAAATGCTAACAAAAAATCTAAAATTTTATATCGAAAAGGTTGTAAAAAATGGGAACTTTTATAGTTATTGGAATCGCAAAAAGGTGTCCCTATTTTGCGAGCGGCATATGTCAGGGGGCGGCATTTTGAGAGAGTAAAAATAGAAAGTAGAATAAATAAATAAAAATAAACAAAATCTAACAAAAAATCTGACATTTTATACTGAAAAAGTTGTAAAAAATCGGAAATTTTTGAGGTATCAGAATCAGAAAAATGTGTCTCTTATTTACGAGCAGCAGTGCATGTCAGGGGCGGCATTTTGAGAGAATAAAAATAGAAAATAGAAAAAATATATAAAAGCTAACAAAAAATCTGAAATTTTATACCGAAAGTTTGTAAAAATCTGAAGTATTGGAGGTATCGGAATCGGAAAGATGTGTCCCTATTTTACGATTCCAAAACCGATTCTTTTAAATTTTTAATTTAATTTTTCATTATTGGTACTAATTATAAATATTTATTATTTTTAAATTATCACTAAAACTAAAATGAGAATAATCTCAAAATACGATGTAAATTTATTTTATTTGTAAAACAATTTTTTTAAATTGCATAATTCTCTATGTAACCTTTCAAAGAAAGCAGTTGCTTTACATGTTCTGAAAAATGTTGAAAAATTAAACAGCAAGTGAGCAAGTCTTTGCAGCCCGCGGCGATCGTAAGATTTGCTGGATTTTCCCCACATTAAAAACCGGCCTTGTGTTTAACGCTGCCCTCGTGGAGAGGCAAGTAAATGGGAACAATCGGCAGTTGAGGCCAAACCGACCTCAGCTCTAATTGTACACAAGATCTAATTTTAAACAAGACCATTGCTATATTCGCTTACGGCCGTTTGCCATTTTCGGCTCTCATTATGCTCAACATTATGGGAGCATTATAATAAATACGTCAAGATCAAAGTGTAGTATCTGTTCTTCAGATGCTGCACTTCTATTTCTTGTTCTCTTTCGGTGGAGGAGAAATCCTTCACGACTGAGACAATTTTTATTTTTGTACCTTTTCTCCAC
Organism: Euprymna scolopes; assembly: GCF_053919585.1. Taxonomy (NCBI): domain Eukaryota; kingdom Metazoa; phylum Mollusca; class Cephalopoda; order Sepiida; family Sepiolidae; genus Euprymna; species Euprymna scolopes. The sequence continues at coordinate 122,963,634 of NC_136483.1, forward strand.
GTTAAAAAACGACCCTGGTGTCTAACTCTGTCCCGTGGGGAGGCATAGTAAATAGGTATAATAAATACGTATTTATTTTATAACTATATATGTGCATATATACATGGTGCTCGGAAAACTCGTCCCGGGAAAACTCGTCCCGGGAAAACTCGTCTCCGGAAAACTCGTCTCCGGAAAACTCGTCTCCGGAAAACTCGTCCCCTTTCGCTAGGTAGGAAAACTCGTCCCGTATTGAATAAATATCGATTGAAAACACATTTTATGATCGTTCTTGAAGGAGATATTGTTTTTTAAAATAGACTATAGCCCCCCATAATATTTAAAAAAAATATTTTAACTTGTTTAATGTTTTGTTTTTTTTTAAATAAAATTGATTTTCTAAGTGTCCATTTTCTACCTTACTGGCTAAGTTCTTAGTGGTTTCACTTATTTTAAAGCGTTTATTATGTTCATACAAAGTTAATACCAAATTTTTTGGTTCTTATTTGAACGATGTTTTTTGGAGTCATAAAAACAATAATAATAAAAAACAAAACAAAAAAATTTAAAAAAATCAGGGAGCGATTCGATTCTTCGTTACTTTTTTTGTTTTGGTTTTTTAATTATGATAGTTTGTTTTTTTTTTGTTATGGTTTTGTTTTTTCTCTCATACCAAATGCACTCATGCGTTATTTAAAATTATAATTTTATCAATTATCAACATTTATTGTCGTCCTGTCAAATTTTGCAAAAATTAACTAATAAATTAAAAGCGAAATATTTTTTTGGCGCGAGAGATGCCATAACAATCTCTCGTTAACTCATTTTTAATTTTTACTTCAAAATTCTAAAATCAATCATTAAGAGAAAAAGTAATCACTAAATAAATTTATTAATTAATTTTATTGAAAACTCCGCTATCGTGTATCAAGAATATTTTTAATTTCATTTTTTGTTGGTTGTTTTTCGGAGGGAGATATAGTTTTAACCCCCCCCTCTCTAACTTATTTTAAAAATACAACTTTTTCGAATCAATGTGTACAGTAATACAAACCCTGATAGAATTATAATTTTAAATAACGCATGTGTCATTTGGTATGAGAGAAAACGAAACATAACAACAAAAAAACTATCATAATTAAAAAACCAAAACAAAAAAGTAACGCTCCCAGTTTTTAATTTTTTTGTTTTGTTTTTTTTATTATTGTTTTTTATGACTCCAAAAAAAATCGTTAAAATAAGAACCCCAAAAATTGTAATTAACTTTGTATGAACATAATAAACGCTTTAAAATAAGTGAAACCACTAAGAACTTAGCCAGTTAGGTAGAAAACGGACAATCGATTTTATTTAAAAAAAAACAAACAAAAAAACATTAAACAAATAAAAATATTTTTTTTTAAATATTAGGGGGGGGCTATAGTCTATTTTAAAAAGCAATATCTCCTTCAAGAACGATCATAAAATGTGTTTTCAATCGATATTTATTTAATAAGGGACCAGTTTTCCTATCTAGCGAAAGGGGACGAGTTTTCCGGAGACGAGTTTTCCGGAGACGAGTTTTCCGGAGACGAGTTTTCCGGAGACGAGTTTTCCCGAGACGAGTTTTCCCGGGACGAGTTTTCCTAAATTCTATATACATATATATGTGCATATACACATATATTTATACATACATATACATATATACATACGTGCATATATACACATATACATATATACATATATACACACATATACACATATATAAATACGCATATGTACATATATATATATATACATATATGTATATATACATATATGTATATATATATATATATACATATATGATATAAATATATACATACATATATACATACATACATGTAGATACATACATATACATATATATATATAAACAAATATATATATAATATATCCTTCAAGATTGAGGCAATTTTTTTGTTTTAATCTAGGTTGAACTTTCTCTACATTAAAAACCGATCTTGAAATGAATTAAAGCAATTTATTCTCAATTAATGGAAATTTTGAAAACTCCAAACGCAATTGTAAATTATTACTTGATAAATAGTTTAACAGTTTGGAGTTTTCAAAATTTCCATTAATTGAGAATAAATTGCTTTAATTCATTTCAATCACTAAGTTTAAAAAATGCAAGCATTAATTATTTCTGGAGATATACTCAGTGACCGGCTGACCTAACAGGATAGGGCCAAGCCCAGGCTTCGGCCAAGCACCAAAAAAATAAAATGACCTCAGAAAGATTTCATACTTAAAGGGGAACTTTCATATAAATTTTTATCGAATAGGTGCGAAAAGAAAGTTGGATATTTGGGTGTATATAGACCGACATCAAAGAGGAAATAACATTAGATGCGAAAGTTTGAATTCATTAATTTTATTACTGTCCAATTCATGAGGCTACGACTTTGAAAGTATCAAACGTTTGCTTTTGTAGCATACTTTTTATAACTCCTTGTAAACTTTACAATTGCTAGCTGGGGGATCGGACAAAATCACCCCGGGCAACCTCCACCATCTACTTAAAACAAAAGGAAAACAGATAAAATCTCAAATGAATAAAAAATATTAAAAATCAGTTTTCATATTTTAATTTTAATTTAATTGAATTTAGGAAAATTAGATACTGTAGAACTAATTTTCGCAACTTAAGCAACTACAGAATAAATGTTAAATAAATAATAATGGACCAGTTTTCCTACCTAGCAAAAAATGGACGAATTTTCCACGGACGGATTTTTCGTTTTTTATATTATTTTTTTCATATTTTAATTTTAATTTAATTGAATTTAGGAAAATTAGATACCGTAGAACTAATTTTCGCAAATTAAGCAACTACAGAATAAATAATAATAATGGACCAGTTTTCCTACCTAGCAAAAAATGGACGAATTTTCCACGGACGGATTTTTTTGTGGACGAATTTTCCATTGGCGAATTTTCCCCGGACGAATTTTTCATGGATGAATTTTCCCCCGGCAAATTTTACTACCGCCCCGGGCGGCAAAAGGTCTAGCTACGCCACTGCTTAGCGCCCCTGCAGACTCCTCAATTACAGGGGAGGGCGCAGGCTCCCTGGGGGCCACAAAACCTGTGGAAGCCGCAAGGCTATTTTGGGATCTGCAGATCTATTGTAATGAAAATAAAATTAGGATTAACTTGAAAATAAATATTATATTTTGTAGAGTTTACCATTCGAGTGAATTGTTGTTGTTGTTTTTTTTTTTTTTTTTTTTTTTTTGTAAGAAACTGTTAAAATCCATAATTTGTTACAACTTCTGGTTTTAACAGAAAGATAAAACTCTAACTTTTATTTCCTTACAAACAAAATAATCGAAATCGCTTTCTAGAATTTTTAATTTCAAACTGTAAGCGCAGTTTCACTAAATTGAAACTAATTAAAAACTTTCTTCGGAACTCAGTGTATCCGGAAAGACTTATCTGTTATAAACATTGAACATGAACAAGCCGAGAAATTGACACGGAGAATTTAGTGCACTGCAGCACTTCGCCACACAGAAAGCCAGAAAAGTGAAATTTTAAATATAAGGATGACAGGGACATAAATTTTCTTCGATTCTATTTTCAATTTTTTTTAATATTGGAATTTATTCATGTTGTTCTTCCTGCTTAATGGCGCTGTCTGTCCCTCTTAAGGCTCTGTGGATTGGCTAGCAGTGATCTCCTACCCCCACCTCCTTAGGGGTCACGTGTATCAACCTATAAAAACCTTGGGAGATTTTGCTTCAGCCTCTTCTGGAGATTGGCACGAGGGCAGTCATTGAAAGCCACCACTCTTCTACTTCACGTTATCCATTGAATATTGTCTTCTTCCCTGACATCCCGAGACAGCAGTGAGTGAGGAGTTGGCCAGTATTCTACCTCGTTTATACGACGAAACCGTCCACACGAAAAGAGCCAGAATTGTTAACCGTCCACACAAGAGCCAGAATTGAGGGATGAGTCCATCTGTTATCCGAACGCAGATAAGTTCTAGCGAAGCACGTTTTCGCAAACCTTATTAGGGACTGCCAAACGAATGTGAAGAATTGTGAAAAAAGGAGCGCATGATTCCGTGACGTCAGACTTCTGTGAACTATACGAACTATGGAAAAGTAGAAGCGACTTAATGATTTTTTAAAACCTTTGTTTATCTTTTTCAAACTGCAATTAATAATTAATCTTTGTTATAATTTTGTTAGATTTTAAGATTTACACAGTTTAATAATTAATAATAGTATAAACATTTGTATATTAAATATAAATAATAATATTATAAACATTTGTATATCAAATATGAAATACGGTTTAACTGAATGTTCGGCTTCCATACTTTTTTTTAGTAAAAAGAGACAAACAAAATATGTGTGGGGGGCTACAAAATACTTAATATTTGTGCAATAATATTTTCAAATCGGTTTTAATCTGGCGATAAAATAGCTGACAAGAACTAGGTGTATCAGAATTTTTGACACCCCTAACACGAAACTGCAAATAAAATATAAAAAACTCGTAATTTCTCTTTTAAAAGTGGGTTGTTTATTTTCTTTATGGATTATACTTTCAAAATAAACTAAAGTTGTATAAAAAGTAATAGAAATATTATTATTTTTTTTTTTTTTTAAACTAATGAAATTAATTGAATTTTACGAGTTCAGTATTTTTCAATTTTTAAACTTTAAAAATCTATCAAAATTTTTCTATTCATTCTATTTTTACAATATTTTCAGGGTCAATGTGAAATTTTATGCTCTTTCCAATAAACCGAATATAATATTTTAGACAAACGTTTTGTTTTAATTCACGCCCCCTATTTTGAAACGGCTATTAAAAAGTAAATAATTAATTGATGTGCTAAAGTTTTATATCACAAATTGAAGATAAAAGATCAATAAATAATATATTCTAATTTAAAACAAAAAAAAGAAGTTTTTTTGAAATTTACCTGTAAAGTCCGAAGTTTAAAACCTTTTGTTAAAAAACCACGTTGTTTGTATTTTTTTTAAATGAAACCTTGGTCCTTGCTCCTTTAATTGAAAAAAAAAATAGGATTTAAATTACATTTTTCGAGTAGTTATAAGCTTGGAAAGACAGCGGGTCGAATTAATTCACGCCACCCATTTTGAAATGTCTATTAAAAAGTAAATAATTAATTGATGTACCAAAGTTTTATATATCACAAATTGAAGATAAAAGATCGATAAATAATATATTCTAATTTAAAACAAAAAAGAGCAGTTTTTTTTTTAATTTACCTGTAAAGTCCGAAGTTTAAAACCTTTTTTTTTTTTAACCACGTTGTTTGTATTTTTTTTTTTTTTAATGAAACCTTGGTCCTTGCTCGTTTAATTGAAAAAAATTAGGATTTGAATTACATTTTTCGAGTAGTTATAAGCTTGGAAAGACAGGGGTCGAATTATTCAATATTTTTCACGAAGTTTTTGACACACCTAGACAAGAGCCATGTTTATATGAAAACTTAATATCTAAAAAAATTTAAACACAATAAAAATCTATGTTGTAACGAAATATTTTGAAATAATGGAATTTTAATCGTTTTAATCTTTTAAAAATTAATTAATTTTAGGAAGTTTCTTTTTCTTAGCAATTCAGCTGATTATAGTATATATTAATAAGAAAAAAAACGCTATTAAAAAAACATAATGATATTATATTTATATCATTTTTTTAAATTAAAACCTAAGGTAAGTTCTTGTTCAATTCGTGTGTTTAAATTTTTTAAAATAAATATTTTGTACTTACTTAAACTCTTATGTTTCATAATAAATAGAAATTTCGATAGATTTAAATATATTTTTGCAAATTTCGAAAAAATAAATATGGGGAAGGGTACACGCACTAAAAAAATATTTCCCCTTCTATATTTTAGGGAAACTGTATTTTATATATAATTTCATTCTAAAATGGATAAGTATCGAAAATTTCACGAGAATCTGACTATTAGTTGATTTTTGCTAGATTTATTAAACACGGGTATGTTTTCATGTTCGAAATGCATACTACATGGGAACGTTATTTTAAAGCGCCAATTATGTAAACACGATTTTCCTCTCGCAATTTCATTATTTTCGTTCGATGAAACAAAATTAAAAAAATTATTACTAGTTTATTTTGCCCTTCTTCTTTTAAATGGTACAAAAGTTATACTGATAATATTAATTTATGATAAAGTTACATCGTTTTATATATAGGGAGGGGTAATTCTGTGGTGACTTTTGGAGGTACCTTCATCATTATGTGCAATTATCCGCTTTCATCTTACATTACATCTTATTTTTGCTCACCCAGTAAAATTGCTTTAATATCAATTGCTTGGTTGTGTTCCCTTCTTGCAAACTATCGCCACATTTCTGATAAGAACTTTTCTACTGAAGTGTTGTTGCATTCTCACGTGTGAGAATTGGACTTTATTTCAGGAAAACATTAATCTCAACATTTTGCTGAAACATGACGAAATTGGCGACTGGTTTGTAGAGGAGAAAAAAAATATTAATATATACGAACATTATTTTCAAACTTGCGTGTGTTTATTCAAAAAGATTTGTTTGAATGTTTATTAAAAAAAAAAAAATTCCAACAAAAAGTCTTGTTTTAATATTTTATTTCAAAAGGAAAAAAAAAACTCTTCTAACGGAAAAAATATTTCGTCCTGGTTTTTATTGGAATTATTAAGGAGTCACAAAACAACCAATCACACACCTCTCTTTTTAGATTCCTTCTGACCCCTCGAGAGCGGTTATTTCGAATTCTCTTCCTCTTTTGCTTGTTGAACCCCTGAAGGCAACACGTGTTTTTCAGTCTTCTCTGCCATTCATACCGGACATGCGGGAGAACTTTCGACGGTAATTGCAGCACCAAAGAATTCAATTTTTACCTCAACACGGCCAAACTCCACAGGAAATAAACAACGTTAAAAGGACGAACAATAGATAAGTTCCGCAAGAGCGACTGTTTTTGCAAAGAAACATTCTTTCTTCCTTCTCTTTCCTATCAATACAAGTTTTATTATAACAACTTCACTTGTGTTGTCTTCTTTCCTTCCTTCTTGTCGACGTCACATTATTTTTGTTACCATCTATAGTTGGGATACTCCCAACATTTTAGATTAGAGAGAAATATATTTCATCTTCAAAAAAATATTAATAATAAATTGTTCCACGTGCTCACCATTTCAAAAGGAAACTATATATATAACCACGTGGGCAACGAAATAAGATTTTTTTGTTATTAACGAAAATATATTTGTAAACATCCTTCATATTGCGAAGGGGGAAAAATAGAAACTACACCCCACCCATCCCCATTTATTGCGGGAACCACGTGGATTTGAATAAAAGGAAGCCAATTTGAATTTTGTTTCATTTTTGATTATTTGTGTTCATTTTCACAGGAAAGCAAAGTAATACGAACTTTCTAACCTCAGTCCCAGGAGGAAGAAAAATATAAATAAAACTTGACTGCAACAAATTGAACATTTTCTCTCTTAGGGTGATTTGTTCCCAACATTACCCTTGTGGGGAGGCAAGTAAATAAGAACTTGTACGCACAAGTACTGGAAAAAAAAGAAAATTTATACTTTTTTGCTGAAAAACCAATTTGTAAAAATCATAGAGTTTACAAAAGGAAAGGGCATCAGTAATCTCCTCGTCTTTCGAGGATTTTTTAAAAGAAAAATAAACCTTGATTTGAACGACCTTGCAGTCTTAGAAAACCTAACGGAGGTTCGTTTCCAGAGAGATGAAAAGAATATCGCATCAAATCTAGCTGAAATTGCAAATATAAATAAAAAAATATATACGAAGCATGCCACAAGACAGAATTGGACCTCAAATCGAGCGGTTTCTTGAATGATGAAAACCAGGAACGAACTTTCTACAACGAAGTGAACAACCAACTAGACAGCACGAGGATCTCATTGTCTCCGTCAAACACTGCGGCTACAAAGCATGCTGCTGGATCACCAAATCAAGATCAGGTTTTTGTGTCCTGACTAAATTGTGCTAAATTCAGTGGTATCAAGCCGGACAAATTTGAATTCAAAAACTTTCTTTCACAGTTCTATAACTGTGTCTCTTCCGAGAAAGCAAAGTTGTTTCTGTTGAAGAGCTATTTAACTGGACATACTGGTCAGTTAATTTCCCATCTAACTTTGGAAGATAGCAATTACAGAGTAGCGATAGACTTGCTGACTGATGAACTTCTAGACATACCGTACATCGCCGACGAAATCTTCAAACAGTTGCTAGATACATCTCCAAAATATGACCCAAATTTCACAAATGTGAAACAGTTTTTGTCTGAAATGAGGGCTGACTTGTCAGAATTAAGATCTAAAATAAAAAAAAAATACACCAGGATTCAAACTTGTGAGCCACATAATTTTTTTCTAAGTTACCGAGTGTTCTCCAGAAGGAGTTGATGCACAAAATAGGCACCAATTATCTGACATTGGCCGATATATATGAAAATTACAATGAGGCCATCACGACATTAATGAAACTGGCAGGAGGAAAACCTCTGGTCACTTCTATCCAAACAGAGATGGTATAAAACCACGTTCCTGGGAAACAAATAAAGAAACTCTCTCAGGGAGGGAAAAAATACTTCCACATTGGAAAACTTTGCCACAACAACAAACCGACTTTACGGTTTCTGTAAACTCTGCTCGACAGAAGGTCACTCTATGAGTCGTTGCAAGGGACATCCAGATGTGCAAAGAAAAACAGATGCAGAGAACTCAACCTTTGGGCACAAAAAAAAACGAAACTTGATATGGTCGTTTTAGGAGTTCATCTAGGCAAGGAACTCTGCCCTTGCCAGTTCTGGTGGACGACGATTTTGATATAAACTTCAAAATTGAAAACTTTAGAGAAGTAAAAAAAACAACCTCAAAGCATCAAAATACAAATTAGCCTTCCTGGACGACGGTGACGACCATATTCGTGTCCATGGGTTTATAGGAGTTGACATCATCCAATTTATGGAAGATGTTAAATTGATCGAGTACATGCAAGGTAGATCATGGTCCTTCTCTACGGGCATTTCATCATTAGGCAACAGCCTACATTTATTAAAGAGAGGACAACCCCCCCCCTGGAGGAATATGGTTAAAAGTAAAGAACCTTACCTCATGCATCTTGCGGCTCGTGTTAGGAAAGAAAAAAAAAAGAGAAAATAAAAATGGCCGCCCTCTGGTATTTATGGACTGAAAATCACGTGATGTGATGAGAGGGCGTAGAGGGTATGCAAATGAGATGTGGTTGGGTCTCTCTATAAAAGAGCCGTCTTCTTTATTTTGGGGGTCAGTGTGGAAAGTGCAGAGAAGAGGAGAACAGTTGTATTTGAGTTTGAGACTTTTGATCTGAGGTTGAGTTCAAATTTAACGTCAAGCTATTTCGGCACAGTGACAAAAATGGGTGACCGAGTAAGATTGAGCAGTGATATCCTGAGGCCATTTACTGGAGAAGGTGACGTGGTTGCGTGGTTTAACAAGCTGAAATTGATGGCAAGGCTGCAGAAGATCGAGGATGTAGCCACGTTAATACCAATGTATTTGGAAGGAAGTGCTCTAGCGGTCTATCTAGAAATGGGAGAGATGGATCAGGCCATTGCTGAGAGCATCGAAAACCGGTTAAAGACCGCATTTTCCGAGAGCGCGTTTGAGGCTTACAACAAGCTCAAAAGAGTCACCTGGACTGGGAAGTCTGTGGACGTGTACATGGCAGAGATAAGGCGACTAGCAGGATTGGCTGGATATGGGGGACGCAGCCTTGAGAAGACTGTAAAGCTGGCACTTGTAACTGGTTTCCCTGATTGCATCTCCATGGAACTGCAACGACTTACTGATATTGAAACCATGGAGGTGGAGGAGATTCTAAGGCATGCTAGAGTTTTAGCGAAACAGCCCGGTGAGCTGGGGGCGGTCGCGGCTGCTGTGGCAAGCAGAAAGGAGCGACCAGTGATGAAGCAAGGCTGTGGATTTACCGGTAAATGCTTTCAATGTCAAGGACCACACCTGATGAGAGACTGTAGGGAGCCACGGCCAGACATTATCTTTTTTCGGTGTGGCCAAGTAGGGCACATTAGCAGGAATTGCCCTTCGCTTCCGGGAAACGAGTAAAGGGGTGCCCTTTTATACTGAACAGGCGTATGAGAGTTTGTTGCCACAGTTAGTGATCACAATCAATGGAAAGAGGGCTAGAGCTCTTGTTGATACTGGATGTACAACAACACTTATTACTACGAGCATCGCCAACTCTTGGAATGGAACAAGCAATGTTAGAGCGGTGGATGGCAGAGAAGTGGAATGCTGTGGAGAGGCCGATGCGGAGATTGTAGTAAGGAATATGCCATTGCGACTAAGAGTGATCGTGCTGGATAGACTGGTTGCAGGAATTGATGTGGTGCTGGGCCTGGACGTGATAGACCGACTGGGAGGAGCTACTATTGCTAAAGGCCAGGTGAAGTTTGGCAATCAGAGTGCACCAGGAATAACAGGAAGTGTAACCAGGGGTGATACCAACCAACCGTCGAAACCCCGACCATGTCTGATTGAGGATGATGACTTTCGAGCCTGCTTTGATGGCAAAAAATGGATGGTAGAATGGCGATGGACCGCGGAGCCACCCGTATTGATGAATCGGGTCAGCTGCTACAAAAGCACACTGAAAGGAGCTGCGGAGCCGCATTTTGAAAAAGAAGTTGAGAGATGGATAGATGAAGGAATATTAATGCCGTGGTCAGGGAAAGTTGAAGGAATTTTGCCACTCATGGCTGTGGTTCAAACTATTAAGAAGAAAGTTAGGCCAGTGTTGGATTTCCGTGAGCTGTCACACAAAGGACAGAATCGATGTGTGTGAAGAAGTCGTAAGGAAATGGAGGAGGATGAAGCAGGCAACTAAAATTGTGGACCTGAAGTCAGCCTCCCTCCAACTTCATGTGGATGAGAAATTGTGGAAATATCAATTGGTAGAGTACAAAGGTAAAGTTTATTGTCTGACCAGATTAGGATTTGGTCTGAACTCCTCACCAAAGATAATGACGGCAGTTCTTAAGACAGTATTGGCCAAAGATGATGCAGTGAAGAGAGGCACCTGCTCTTACATCGACGATGTACTAGTGGACGAAACAGAGGTGACTGCAGAAAGGGTGAGAAAGCATATCAAAGCATATGGACTGACGACAAAACCACCTGAGTCACTGGAAAATGGAATGGCTTTGGGATTTCGACTACAGAACAATAAGGCAGGAAAATTGATGTTTGGGCGAGGAAATGAGATCCCTGAAGCCAAGATTGACCTAGCCAAGAGAGAGCTTTTCTCTATATATATGGAAAGCTGGTTGGCCACTACCCAATAGCTGGATGGTTGCGAACTGCGTGCAGTTTTATTAAAAGGCAGACTGTGACAGTGTTTCTCATGATACAAGAAGTCATTGCAGAAGTGAAAAAAATAGACCCTGTGAGAGGAGAATGGCATGTAAAGAAGGGCCATGAAGGGATGATATGGACTGATGCTAGCAGTGTAGCATTAGGGGTATTATAGGGAAATAGAAGTGGCTGTTGAAGATGCTGCTTGGCTACGCAAAAAGGATGATAGCGCCCATATCAATGTTGCGGAACTCGATGCTGTGATGAAAGGCATCAATCTGGCTCTAAAATGGGGGCTACAGATAGTGAACGTTAAAACAGACTCGGCAACAGTGGTGTCGTGGATAAAATCGGAGCTGTCTGGTGATAAGCGGATCAAAACAAAAGGAGCAGCGGAGATGCTTATCAAGCGTAGACTTGGAGCGCTGGGAGACTTGGTTCGAGAATTCGAACTAAAGGTAACTATTACCTTATTTCCGTCACAAAAAAATAAAGCAGAGTCAAGAAAGCCTGGCTACACAAGGAAAGAGACGGGGTTCCAGCATGTGCAGTAGAGAATTTAAAAGACTTGCATGACCTGCATCATTTTGGAAAGGAACGGACCCTTTACCTGGTAAGAAAAGTAAACCCGCACGTCACAATGCAAGACGTCCAAAAGGGGGTGGAACAATGTAGGGAATGCCAATCAATCGACCCTGCACCGGCTAGACATGAAAAAGGGGAACTGCATATTGAAGAGAATTGGCGGAGATTGGCCATTGACATCACACATTATCAACATGAACCGCATGTAACTATGATTGATTGTGGGCCTGGGAGAGTAGCGATATGGCGGAAAATCAAGAATGAAACAGCAGAAGAGGTAAAGAGAGTTGTCGAGGAGGTTTTTATGGAAAGGGGGCCAGTAGAAGAGGTGTTGGTGGATAATGGTACGTCTTTCCGCTCAGAAGTTTTTAGAGACTTATGTGCGAAGTGGAATGTGGGGCTATATTTTAGGGCTGCATACCACACAAGTGGAAATGGAATTATAGAGAGGCACCATCACACTATAAAAGCTGTGGCATCAAGAAGCCAGATTTCGCCTCAAGAAGCAGTTTTTGGTACAATATGACGCCAAAGGTCTATTTTTTCTTATGAATGGCGACAACCATTGACTGTAACACAGAGAGAAGAACAGGCCTACGTGGACATCACAGTTGGTGAAGAGGTGTGGGTGAAACCACCCAATTCTCGTTGCACGACTTGCTGGGGAAAAGGTACAGTGACTGAAGTACTCTCCAAAAACAAGGTAGCGATTGACGGAATGCCTTGTCACATTTTAGATATACGGAGAGTCTCCTTGCCATCAGAGGAAGGGGAAGTTGATGCTGATGTTGAAGTGTCTGAAGAAGAGCCTCTTCGACGATCGCACCATGAACGAAGACGCCCAGCGTGGATGGCAGACTATGATACTAATTATTGATCTTAGAGATCAAGGGGGTATGTGGTTAAAAGTAAAGAACCTTACCTCATGCATCGTGTGGCTCGTGTTAGGAAAGAAAAAAAAAAGAGAAAATAAAAATGGCCGCCCCCTGGTATTTATGGACTGAAAATCACATGATGTGACGAGAGGGGGGAGGGATATGCAAATGAGATGTGGTTGGGTCTCTCTATAAAAGAGCCATCTTCTTTATTTTGGGTGTCAGTGTGGAAAGTGCAGAGAAGAGGAGAACAGTTGTATTTGAGTTTGAGACTTTTGATCTGAGGTTGAGTTCAAATTTAACGTCAAGGAAGCTAAAGCAAAAGTGACAGAGAACAACTACTACTCTGTAATAACTTATTCATCATGTTTTGAGGCCCGAGTGGATTTTGTTTTAAATCCAAAAAAGAGTTACCCAAATCCATTTCCTGAATTGTTTGATGAAAGTGCAGTTGAACGTAATATCGAGAAAATGTTTGATGTCGATTCATTGGGCTTCACTCCAAACGAAAAGCAATTCGTCAGCGATTATGACAAAAACCAAATAAAAAAATTTAGGAAGACATATACTTTAAAAATGGTGCATATTATGTGGACCTTCCCTGGCATGATGACAAGCTCAAGACTGTCTCTTCAAACTACCAAGTTGCACTTAAGGTGCTTGATAAAAGAGTGAAGTATTTACAGACTTCAAAATTAAATGAGGACTACAATGATGTCTTCTACCAACAGGAAAAAGAGGGAATTATAGAAAGAATCGAAGAATCGATAAATTTTCAGACTATATATGGATTCCTCACAGACCCGTAATTAAAACAGACAAACAGTCCACAACAAAAATAAGACCAGTATTCAACTGTTCTCTAAAAATATGAAATGGATGTTCACTATGTATCCAGGAGTTAATCTAATAAATGACTTGCTATTCAAAACCAATAATTATGTTCTGCTAGCAGACATCAGGAAGACATTCCTGATGATCAGACTCAACTCTGATAAGGATAAAAACAGATTCTTCTTTTTTCTGAAAGAAGGGGACAGTCTCCTTAACTTCAAGTATACAACATTAATCTTTGGCTTTAATGCCAGCCCCTTCATACTCTTGTATGTTCTGCGATATCATGCTGAGCAGTTTGAAAATGATATGTGCACAAAAATGATGAAAAATAATTTTTACATGGACAATCTATGTAAAACCAGCAATTCCCCAGAAGAACTACACAAATTGTATATAGAAGTAGTCCACTGCCTACTGAAAGGTGGCTTTGATTTAAGATCATGCAACTCGAATTGTGAATTACTCAAATCGCAAATGGAGAAGAATGACAGAATTGTTCAACATGACAGTGATTGGGAAAAGGTCCTAGGTTATAAATATAACCTAAAATTAGACACCTTGAAAATTACTAACACAGAGATTGACAACAGTGTAAATAGCAAAAGAGGTGCGTTGTCTTAAACAGCAAAAGTCTTTGATCCCTTATCTCTGTGGATCCTTGTGACGGTCAGAGCAAAGGTACTCCTGCGTGAGTTCCTAAAACTAGACTGGGATGATGTGATGTCGGACCCCTTATGGGAACGTTGGTCCTCCTTGACAGGGAATTTGGCAGACCTAAGTGACTTGAAATTCCCAAGACAAGCAATTAACCAGGACAGCTCAGCAATTCTGGGAATTTTTTGTGATGCATCACCTAATGCCTATGGATTTGTGTGTGTGGAGTTCAGAATGGAAAATTGATTTTTGTATTCGCTAAGGCTGAGGTGGCCTAATGAAAGCAAAAACACTACCTAACCTAGAATTATTAGCATCTTACCTAGTTGTGAAAACATTGCCCAACCTGCTGGAAATTTACAATTATGTAAAAATAAATGATATATACATTGCTGTTGACACCCAAGTGATCTTATCATGGTTACATCAAGACATCAAAACATCAAGACAAAAAGCCAGTACACCAGGAATCGACATAAAGATGTGCATCAAATAAGGCAGGAAATCAGACAGAAATATTCGTTAGACATACAATTTAAGTGTGTTCCCTCAGCAGAAAATCCAGCGGATCCTTTGTCACGAGGGGTCTCTCTGGATAAATTCCAACAAATATTTCAATAATGGACATCAGGTCCGACATGTATAGCAAAACACTCTATCAATTGGCCTAAAATTAGTCTGGACTGCAAGGAGATAGTCCAATCTTTGGTGACACACCACGGTTTCAGACTCTAAGCTAGAACCTATTATACCAGATGAATGATACTCAAAGTTGTCAAAGCTGATAAAGCTGATAAAGGCCACAACATTTTAAAATATACTAAAACGCAATGATCCAACCCCAGATCCCAACCACAGCTTTTTAAAACTATGCAGCAGCAAATGTTCTAGAAAGAAATCGCCTACCTTAAAGATACCAAGGACAACTCTCCTGAGTTCATCAAGGATCTCAACCTATTCTTGGATGCAGAAGGGATAACAAGAACAGATGGTAAGATAGCTCAAACTTCAATCTATGAATACAAATTGATCCATCCTATTTCATCATCATCATCATTAACGATTGCCATGATAAATGTAAGCATCTTGGCATTGGGGCAACTTTAACTAAATCGAGGCTCTCCGGATTTTGGGTGCCCCAGGCAAGGCAGGCAGTAAAGAAAATATTGTCAAAATGCTTCATGTGTAAAAGATTCAACAACTTAGCTTTCAAATACCCTAAAATCACAAATCTGCCAAAGCACAGGGTTAACTTCATAAAGCCTTTCCAACAGACAGGAATAGATTACACAGATCATTTGTTGGTTAAACAAGATGAAAAGTGCAAAAAGATGTACTGATCTTCACTTGCCTAAACGTAAGGGCAATCCACATAGAGCTTGTGGAAGACATGTCTGCAACAGCCTTAATCCAATCCTTGATCAGATTTTTAGGGTTTTGATGCTTTTAACGCACAACCTAATAAAATAAATAATTCAACACAAGCTTCTGAAATGACGAACACAACAACTTCATAAAATGTAACACAGAAAAGGTTTATTAAGGAGAATGTGATATGTTCCTGGTCAAAGGCTGGACTCCGGCTACCTAGTGCTATCGTGGTAGTTATTCCCAGTGGAATCGTCGATACCGGTAGAAATAACACCGAGGTAGAGAGAGCAAAGAAAAGGGTCCGTTTCGTTTGGTGTCTCTCTCAGTAAGGACTAGTTCTTATTCTTCAAACCAGATGTTGGCCGAATTCCTTAGGGGATAGAAAGGATCAATGCGCCGCACCCTTGATTGGTCAGTATGTGGCCAAATAGCACAGGAGAGAGGTATTGATTCATGAAAGAAAAAAGTGCCATTTGTTTCTGCTGCATATCCCCCTGCTTAGGCAGAAAGCCGACAGAGAAAAAGGTAGCATAACAAATAGCAAAAAATAAAAATGTCTTTTCTTTATTTATTTTTACGAGAAAGAAAAAAAAATGTTCTTACTTTTGTGGGAAAAGTTGGGGAATATTTACAACTTCTTGTAATAGAATATTTTTTTTTTTTTTTGAAATAAGGGAAAACAAGGAAAAAATATTTTCTTAACAGAAATACAAAGTTTTACACATTCTCTTCGGCCAATGTACCTATCGACCACTACGTATAGTGGTGACATGATCGTCTTCATTTGGAGCATTAACTTCAGGTGTATGCATGTTTTGATGCTGTGTGAAAGTAGGGGGAATGTGTGACTCATGTGTTTTTGTGTCAAGAAAGGCTTTTTTTACTCTATCAACAGATACAGTTTCTCTTTTACCACTGATATCTAAAGTAAAAAGTTTATCAGTATGTAAAAGCACACGATAAGGGCCAGTATAAGGTGAAGTTAGGGGGGCTTTCATGGCGTCCTAAAACATGAGTCCAAGACGAAATGTCCTTTGGGACCAAAGATCTAATGGTCTGTTCCCTAGTGTGCATCAGTGGGAGCTTACTAAAATAAGCTTGCAGTCTGTTGACATGCAGAGCTGAATCGTTTGTTGTTAAATCCATCGGGCTCAGCATTTGGCCTGGCAATGATAGAGATACTCCATATACAAGTTCGGCTGAAGAGTATCCCAGGTCCTCTTTGATAGCAGCACGACAGCCAAGAAGGACGACTGGTACATATTCGCTCCATCACTGTTGGCATGTAATGCTGCTTTCAATTGGCGATGGAAGAGTTCAATCATCCCGTTAGAAGCAGGGTGATAGCTTGTAGTACACATACGTTGGATCCCTAGAATCCTGGAGAATTCCTGGAAGAGGTGGGATTAAAACTGTACGCCACGATCAGTTGTGATGGTGGTGGGAACTCCGTAATGCGATATTCAGCCTGATATAAAGGCTTGCACTACGGACTCAGCCGAAATGTCTGTGAGCGGAATGGCTTCAGGCCACCATGTGAAACGGTCTATACAGGTCAGGAGATAAGTAAATCCCTGACTGACCGGCCATGGTCCAACCAGGTCGATGTGCACATGGCTAAACCGAGCGTCTGGGGTGGTGAATGTTCCAAGGGGTGCACAGATATGCTTATGCACCTATGACTTTTGGCAGGATACATAGGAACATGTCCAGGCCTCATATTTGGCCAGAAAAATCTAGCTGTAATCAGCTTCACTGTGGCTCTGCATGCGGCGTGTGCCAGATTGTGTAGGGTGTCAAAAACAACTCTACGATGAGTCAATGGAACAAATGGTCGACGTGAATCCGTTGGAATGTCACAAATGATCTGTGTGTCCGAGGTAAGCAAGGCCAAGTATGTGAATTTGCAAGTTACAAATTCAGGTGACGATGGATCCAACATGTCCAGACTTGGCTGGTCTATGGCCATCTGCTGCAAGTCGATATCTGATGGTGAGGACAGAGAAATAATGGGAAGGCGGGACAAAATGTTTGCCGCAGCATTCTGCTCACCTGAGATATGTTGGATATCACTGGTAAATTGCAAAACAAAATCCAAGTGGCGCGTTTTGCAGGGAAAATATTTGTTCGGCTTAGAACGCAGTGTGTATGTAAGTGAACTGTGATCAGTGTAGATCACAAATTGACGGCCCTTGAAAAAATGTCATTTTTATTATTTTTTCATCATTTTTTATTAGACTAAATGTACAACATTCAAGGCCGCCATATTGCTTTTAAAATTTGGCCTTTTTAAGGTTTGACAGATTGGTCTTTTAAAGGCCAAGTTCGGCCTTTTTTACGCTCTTTCAGTACCAAAAAATATTGTGGCCAAAAACATGGTTCCATAAAAGAGCGCAAAAAGGCCAAATTTGGCCTTAAAAAGGTCAATCTGTCAAACCTTAGAATGGCAAAATTTTAAAAGCAAATATGGCGACCACGAATGTCATACATTTAGTCTCATAAAACTAATGAAAATTAATGACAATGAATTTTTTCTTGTTTTATTTAAGCCTTAGGGTGTTTTTATATAAAAATAACTAGTTTTTATAATTTTTTGTCTGTCAAATAATTTACGCAGCATCGCTTTTTCAGAAAAAAGAAGTTGGAAAATATATTAAAATTATTTAAATTTTACGCAATTAAAAAAAAATTATTTATTTACATTTGACAGTTTTTACCTTTTTGTAATTTTAAACGATTTCCGAAATTATTTCTTATTTTTTTTATTATTGAATTTTCTAAGTTCGTGAAAAAAATGTGGAAGATACGGTCCTAAAACTTATTTTGGTACTCCTTGGGCGTTGATTTCCATGGCGACCAGAAGAAAAATTTAATGGGTAAATGTTTACTTTAACTACAACAGAACACCGACCAATAAAAATTTTTTTTTATTATTTAGGTTTTCGGGGTCGCTGACAACGAATCTGATATTAAAACCTCGTACTATTTTGTGCCAACTCACCGCCATCGTTTATGCTATTCTTACATGATGCGTTTGCGCATGGACGGTGGAGGGGCACGTGGGGATGGGTGGTGTCGCGCATGCGCGACACAACCCGTCCCCACCTGCCTCTGCATCGCCCAACCCCTCAATATAAACAGAAGTTTTGTAAAAAATTAAACAGTTCTTCTGCTCGGTGTATGTCGGCGTGTTAATTATGGAAAAACGGTAAATTAAACTGCAGAAGCACCTCTTAAATTTTGTACAAGTTTTATAAATGAAAAACTCCCCTCCAAAAAAAATGTAAGAATTTCTCTTACTCGTTTTTGCCTTTGGCAGAATGAAAGAGATACTCAACTCAGAAAAGCAACAAAGACTCACCTTAAATTCCAAGAATATTTTATTTACAAGAAAGGTAAAATGAGTCCATAATTTCAAAAGAGTGCACCTCTTTAGCTTCGGCCAAATGGCGGGTAGTTTATGCCTCGAAAGGTGTAGGTAGTTTTCTTCTGTGAAGATGCTGGTTGAATTTGGCCGCTCGTAGAAGTGGTTGAGGGTTCTTCGAAATCCTTCCAGACTGGTCAAATAAGAACAACACACATTGCGATCGATGTTCCATAATAAAGGATGCCCTCCTGCGGGCAATGATGATGAATGAAATTAGTCCATAAAACATTTTTGCCTCAGGCTTGTATCCGCATTTAAGTGAGCGGAGATAACAAATAGAATAGAACCCTGCCTTAGTTCATTTGGCACGGAGCGAGACACCACGCGTCTGCTTTGCTCGACACGGAATGGAAATCTGTTTGAAGAAACACAATATTCCCGCCAATTCCTGAATCCTCCGCAGCAACTGAAACAATGCAATTTCATTGGTCAAAATAATTGCGTGATTGGAACGATCTAGCAGTTATTGCCCTTGCATTCTGAAATTTCTAACACACACTGCCAAAGGAAGGAAGAGAAAGGAATGGATTACTCATTTCTTTCTTTTTTTTTTATCGGGAAATTAATGATTGTCGCCTATTTGGACAAGTTATTACAATGAAATTCTGTCCCAAAGGACTTAAAATTAGCACAATAATAGCAATTAAATTCAATGTGTGTCTGTTGTCAATCTGATCTTATAGCGATCTCTCTATGGCAAACAGAGAATTTATTAGTAATAAAAGGTATGACTCTACTGATGAGTCTATAAAAGGAAAATACAATTATTAACTTGGTGTTTGGTCCGCACAATCCGGACACACCCAATCTTCAACGGTAACTTGTTGGTCGACCCCGACACAACCAAAATGGTACCACTCATTGCACCAGTCGCAACACACCATAGGTGTTGTTCCGTCGTTGGCGACTGAACATGTAGGGCAAAAGAAGGGGCCTCCTTCTTCCGCAAATTCTGCTAATGCAGGTTCAGGGTTATGTTTTATCTCTAAAGGATAAATATTTTTTAAGGAATGAATTTGGACACACCCGTCTTTCAACACTGAGGCTGAACGAACCCTGTTGTCCTTTCCGACCAATAATTTTACTACCTTACCCAACCCCCAGAAGGGCAGGGACTTATTAGGAGCTTTGATAAGAACAATTTCACCCTCTGATATTTTAGAGGTTTCATTTTCTGTAATGTGGGCGTCTACTTCTCTAATTGAGAGCAAGTAGTCATTATGCCAACTACGTTTAAATTTACTGACAAATTCATCCCTCATTTCAAGGGAATGTAAGAGCGAATTTCTATTTGGAGGTTCTGGAGAAGGGCCCTCTGAACCGCTAAGATTGATAAGCAGGCGGGGATGATATCCTGTCTGCAAAAAATGGTTGGGAATCAACTCATCAAAGCCTCTATCAGAAGCTGAAATAAATGTTAGTGGCCTATCATTTATGGCCTTTTGAACATCTGAAAGGGCGATTAGGAACTCGAAATAACCGACCCTCCTCCTACCCAACAACTTGGAAAGACACTGTTTCACAGTTTTAATTAATCTCTCCCATACTCCACCATGCCATGCAGAGTACAGGGGAATTGTATAATGAACAATAGTAGTGGATTTGAAATGTTCTCTAAATTCATCAGACACAAATATGTCTGATAATATAATACCCGACGCTATGAAAGATTTAGCATTGTCGGAATGCATATGAGTTGGTACACCAAATAAGTTGGTGAACCTAACGAACGCTAACAAGAAAGATCTTGCGCTCATGTCCGGTACCAATTCCAAGTGTATGGCATGTAAACTCATGCAAGTAAACAGTAGGATGTACATTTTGACATCCTCATTATTGTTTTTGACAAAAAAAATGTCCAGTAAAATCCACCCCTACACATTTGAAAGGCCGGACAAAATTTACTCTATCAGAAGGCAGTTGAGACCCAGAGTGTGCTTTGTACGGTAGAGAATTAATTCTCTTACATATAACACAGTCACGGAGAACCGACCACCACCTGTCTCCCTTGGGGGATCCAAAAACCCGATAGCCTCACCTTGCTAAGGGTTGAATTTGCTCCCATATGACAACAATTCTGGTGAGCTTCAATAATGACCA
This sequence comes from Euprymna scolopes, assembly GCF_053919585.1. Classification (NCBI taxonomy): domain Eukaryota; kingdom Metazoa; phylum Mollusca; class Cephalopoda; order Sepiida; family Sepiolidae; genus Euprymna; species Euprymna scolopes. Next base: position 122,984,872 of record NC_136483.1, read on the forward strand.
ATTTGGTCAGGTGGGTATTTTTTCCTAACAATATAGGAAATTTCACTTCATATGGAAAAACCTTGGAGTTCTGAATATGTCCTTGAGTCCGTATCAGTCCCTCCCTATCTAGGAATAACCCAAGGGCCGTAACTCCTGGGGGAGCAGTCGTATTAGAGGGTTGTTGCAAATAAGCAAGTTCTGTGGGAAAGGCTTCCCTTTGTAAATGAGAGAAGAGCAACAATTTAGTTCTCTTGACGGTGTCAGTCTTTCGGTGACATAATTTATCACCGAATCTCACAACTTTTTCTAAGACATTAATAGCCTTAGTTAATGAGGAAAAATCAGATATTTTAATTGGCAAGTGATTCTCGTTAGAAGCAGTTTCATCCGAGAACATACATGTTACCATCTTCCTGTTAACATTGTTAAGGCAAGGGGGACGTGGGCCAGCTGATTTCAACTTGATTAAGCCAATCTAGTCCGCAGGTCCATTTGAAAAATTGTTTGAACTTACAGGCAGTAATACCTCTGGTTAAAAGATCAGCCGGATTATCCGACGAAGGAACATATCTAAATTTAGGGTTTATCCCATATTTAAGTTTAATGTTTTCAGCGATTTTCTACAAATATATTTTTTCTCGCAGCCTTCCCATTCAAAATCCATGACAGGGCTACTTGTGCGTCAGACACGACAAAAAAGGATTTGATATTGATGGGCGCTAGAGCACCCAAAACTTGTGGAATAACTTTAAACGCTAGAAATATAGCTAATAATTCCAAAACAGGTAGTGATTTTCCCTTGATGGGTGCCACTTTTGTCTTGGCGAATATCAAGGAACACTGAGCACCTTGTTTCGCATACATGGAAAACCCATAAGCGTGCTTAGAAGCATCGCTAAAGCAAATAATTTCAACAGGGGATTCCGCTAGGAGAGTACATCTAGGAAATTCAAAGTCCCCTATACAATTCGGCTCATTGGCATGTGCTTGCCACGTGGCCTTAACTTCTTCAGGGATTTGTTGATCCCAAGACAACTCCTTTTTCCACAGTTGACTAATAATAATCTTCCCCTGCACGGTGACAGGAAGAAGTAAAAATAATGGATCATATACACTTGAAACTTGAGATAATATCTTGCGTTTGGTATTGGCATTGCCATCTATTTCAGATGGAGCGAGTTTAAGGGTATCCCTTTCAACAGAATATTGATACCCCAGCACCTTTTCAAAGGTGGGGGAAGAAGACGAGATAGTACCGTCTTCCATCATTTTATTTTGTATGCTCGTGCAATTGGAGTTGCAGGATTGGAGTTCAAACCCTGCTTCTCCAAGTCTGTCGCGGACTTTATGGGTTAGAGTATCTCGGTCACTATTAGTAGTAACTAAATTGTCAACATAGAAATTATTGGAAATCGAATGTGAAGCTAAATCGGCTTCATATTTTTTGGCATGATGCTTAAGTATAAAGCTTAATATAAAAGGGCTGGTATTGAACCCAAATATAATAGTATTAAATCGGTAGGCGCACAATTTGCCATCTACCTTGAGGAAAAAACAAAATCTATTTTTATCTTCAATAGATTTTAACCTGATCTGTAAAAAAGCTTTGCGCAAATCGCCCAAAAGCACATATTTTTCTTTTCGGAAAGCTAGTAGAATATCTAGCAACAATGCAGTCATGTTAACACCCGAATAAGCAGCGTCGTTAATTGAAATGCTACCTTTACGTTTCAACGAACAATTGAAAACGGCGGATTTTTGTAGTTATTCCCAGACCTTCTTTAATTACTGGCCGATGGGGAATCCATTTATAATTCTCATAAGTTCCATGGGGAACGGAGAAAGGTTCGCAGTCTTCGTATTCTTTGAAGACCTGTATATAATCGTTATACAGTCCTTTTCCTTCCAAGGACTGGGCCACCCTATGCATTATTCGCATTGAAGGCACATAATTGGACTCCACCTTGAGAAGCTTGCCATGCTCCCAAGGCAGCTCGATGTAATATTTTCCTTCCTTGAGAACTATAGCCTCTTTGAAGGCATTTATTTTTTCTTTATTAATTGAAGACAACTGTTTGGCATCCTCGATGCCTATGGAATTCAGAGAAAAAACTTTTCTACTCCTCGTTCAACAGTAGGACCGTCAAAAAAAGGTTGCAGCACATCCTCGTAAGATGCTATTGGCTTTAATACACTATCAATTAAATATGACTGACACATAGGGAGTGTTTTAATAACTTGATCGAAGGCTGGCAATTTTTCCACAGCCTTATCATTTTTGTTTAAAAAACTTGACCCCTCACCGAAGGGAATGATATAATTGGGGAGTTTCCAAGCGGAACCTCCCAAGCACTTAATTAAACTGAGATTATAGATTCTAGGAATAAGATCCAGGCCAATGATACCGAGAATGTTAGAACCGTTTAGTTCAGAATAACCAGGGCAAAACTTATACCCTTTTTCAGTTAAATTCGACGTAATCTCGTCGAACCTGTTTACGTTAAATTTCAATTTCAAATTTTCAGCAAACAATGCAGAATGATAAAAAGGACGCTGATGTCCCAATTTAATAGACACTTCCAGCTCTGAAAGATGTAAGGACTTATTCCCCACAAGGGTATTGACAGACATTTGTACCGTCTCAGGATTTAGATTACGGTTGTGAATCAACCGGTCCAGAATTATTTTAGAGAAAAAGGATTTTTGGCTACCCGTATCTATCAGACAGAAAAAATAAACCGGGTGCCCTTTAACCTTCATAGATATCTTGAGTACAGAACTAATACTCTTGTCCTGATCCGCCACGAAAGTACGTCCCACAAACGACCTAGAGCCTTTAGGACACATTAAGGAATAATAGTTTTTTAGACCACAATTACTGCAATGGAAGGGGAACCCCTTAACCCTCCTGCAACTAGACTCTGAGTGCTCACCGAGGCAGCGGAGACATAATCTTAATTCTTTCGTTCGAATAATTTTAGATTCCGAATTTGAAAATTTAGAACAAACTCTTGTCAGGTGACCATCAACCTGACACAATTTACAAAATTTATTTTCGCCATTTTTGACGAAAGACTTAGAGTTATTATTACTCTGAAAGGACTTGATTTGTTTTGGCTCCGAATTCTTCGCCACGAGGGTTCCAGCATTCAACGAACCCGACATGTTTGGCGGGAAATTTTCCCGCCTTGACGCATTTAAAGGCGACGCCATTATTATGTCTATAACGTCAAACATATACGTTAAAATAGACTTTAAAGAAGGAAACCGTTCACAGGATTTATTCATTATTTCTCTGCGAACACTGTTCGGAAATTTAGCGAACAGAATATGAGCTATTAATCTTCCTGAGGTGGATTTATCTGTAAGAAAATCCGTGCCAAAGGAATTATCCATCTCTGTCAGTTCTAGTTTGGCTCGCTGGAGGAGGATTCTGATATCCCTCAAAGACGCATAATGCTCTGGTTGCGGAATAATGTCATCGAATATTTTGTTCATAATTGCTGAAGGATTTAAATATTTTTCCTTCAGACACTCCAAAGCTGCGTCGTAATTCTCGGGAATCACATCAAACCTAGAAATAATATTAAACGCCTCTCCTGATAATTTGGATTTTAGCAATAATAATTTATCTGCACCTTTCATGTTCGCAGTACAGAATTCAAATTTCCTTAGGAACCCACGGAATTCAAACTTATTGGGAGTTGGATCCCCCACTAAAGGGGGGGGGGCACTCCAACTCCATTTTCATGGGAACAATATCCTTCGATTTCTCAATCTCCGGCTGGAGCTTAGCTAGTCTGTCGTGGACTCCCGCCTTAAACATTTCGAAGTCACGACAGATATTTAGTCTTTCCTCATCTGGGGACCTCAAAATTAACTGATCTAATAAATCATCCACTTCAGACAACCGTTTCTCGATGTCGGAAGAAAAATTATTTATACAACTCCTCTCTCGTTCATCCAATCCAAAGAAGCCGTTATACGAAACTTCTTAACCTCTATTCGACCAAGGAGATTTGAATTTGCCATGTTCGAAGGACACAACACGAGAAAAAAAATGGCCGTTCCCACGTGAGGAAATAAAAGCAAAGGGCGCGAAAAAGATTCTCCGACAAGACACAACTATTATCGTCAACAAAATTCGAAACTCTCAATGAATAAGGAATAAGTTCAGACCGACGTTACGACAACCCATTTCAACAATGAATCAATTATAAATTCAAGAATTAATATATAATTGCTTTCCATACATTATTTAAACGATTACAATTATCGTAAAATATTTGAAAGGTATTTTTTTTTTTTACGAATTAAAACTTCAGTTTACAATTTACATGAAATAATATTTTTTTTTTTTTCCAAATGAACTTCAGTTACAATTTACATAAAATAATATTTATTTTCAATGAATAAGTTCCATTACAATTTAATATAAGAATGAATATTCAATATATTATTTTTTTTTCAAAGCACATGGTCTTTTAAGGACCATTACAAATTAAATATAAAAATGAATATTAAATATTATTTTTTTTTTTTTAAAGGCGACACAATGAAAGGAAAAAATCCAAAATAATGTGGGGGGGGGGGAATCAAAATCTTATGCAATAAGAACGTTATTACTCATAAGAAAAAAGAAATTGGAGGGGGGGGGAGAATTTCTTTTGCAATAAAAACGGTGCAAGAATTTCTCTTACTCGTTTTTGCCTTTGGCAGAATGAAAGAGACACTCAGAAAAGCAACAAAGGCTCACCTTAAATTCCAAGAATATTTTATTTACAAGAAAGGCAAAATGAGTCCATAATTGCAAAAGAGTGCACCTCTTTAGCTTCGGCCAAATGGCGAGTAGTTTATGCCTTGAAAGGTGTAGGTAGTTTTCTTCTGTGAAGATGCTGGTTGAATTTGGCCGCTCGTAGAAGTGGTTGAGGGTTCTTCGAAATCCTTCCAGACTGGTCAAATAAGAACAACACACATTGCGATCGATGTTCCATAATAAAGGATGCCCTCCTGCGGGCAATGATGATGAATGAAATTAGTCCATAAAACATTTTTGCCTCAGGCTTGTATCCGCATTTAAGTGAGCGGAGATAACAAATAGAATAGAACCCTGCCTTAGTTCATTTGGCACGGAGCGAGACACCACGCGTCTGCTTTGCTCGACACGGAATGGAAATCTGTTTGAAGAAACACAATATTCCCGCCAATTCCTGAATCCTCCGCAGCAACTGAAACAATGCAATTTCATTGGTCAAAATAATCGTGTGATTGGAACGATCTAGCAGTTATCGCCCTTGCATTCTGAAATTTCTAACAAAAATTAAAAAAAACAAAAAATAAAAAGCGACCGCTTATGAAAACTTAATTTTTTAGATCAATTAAAAATGCATCAAAGACTACGTAAAATGAATCACATTTTGTTTTTGAAAACTTTCTTGTTATTTTAAATGACTGCTAAAAAAATTTTCCGCAATGTGACAAGTCACCTTACTACGCGCGTTCATGCGCGAACGCATCATGTAAGAATAGCATAAACGATGGCGGTGAGTTGGCACAAAATAGTACGAGGTTTTGATATCAGATTCGTTGTCAGCGACCCCGAAAACCTAAATAATAATAAAAAAAATTTATTGGTTGGTGTTCTGTTGTAGTAAACATTTACCCATTAAATTTTTCTGCTGGTCGTCATGGAACTCAACGCCCAAGGAGTACCCTTATTTTGAATAAACAGACAATCTTACTGTTAATAATTAATTTTTCTTTTAATTAATACCATTTTTGAATAATTAGTAATTAAAAAATATATTTAGAATTCGAACGGGAATAATTTTTTTTTTTTTTTACGGAAGGCCAATGACGCAGTAATCTGTTCGCACGCCGCTGATAAAACTCGTAGCAGTCGTAGCACTACTCGTTTCTTTTTACTGAAGAAAAATATAATTTCTAAACCAAGTAACTGAAACAATTATGATTTAAAAATTAAATTTCTTTATGTTTTACAATCTGTTACTAAAAATGCATACCAAGTCCGCCATCCCTGAGACGATTAGCAGTGTAGCCAGTGACAATGGATTATTACTAAGCAGTCAACCAACCAGCCAACCTCCTATTGTGACTGGGGAGAAGATTCCAGTCAATCCTACACGGGACAGACACAAGCCACCCCATCTCATTGACAGTCGATAGACAAATACATGCTTGTTCCCCAATTGTAGGGTGAAACCATCCTACCTGAAAGACTATGTTACTAACCCTTTGTGATCGGCTCTATGAGCCTTTATCTTGAGAAAAGGGAAAAGAAAAAAAAAGGCATCATGCTAGTATTGAATTATGATCGCATATCAGTCAAAAAAAATCAATCCATAAAAAAAAATCAATCCATAAAAAAAAAAAAAATCAATCCATAAAAAAAAATCAATCCATAAAAAAATTTTGTATGGAGAATAAATTTCCGATAAGATTTTTTTAAAAAGCTTAGTTTTAGCCATTAAAAATTGATATTTTCTAGAATAAAGTGGAATTTAATGATAATAAAAAAAATAATAATAATAAATTAAATATTACATTTTTCGGGCTACAAATTATGATATTAAAATTAATATTAAAGGAAATTCTGTCAGTTAACAAGTTTCATATAAAACCGAAAGTTAATTGTTTAAGGTGTTTTTTGTTTGTTTGTTTGGCTTCTTTTTTTTTTCTTTTTTTTTTTACTGAACATTCTATGTCTTTTTCATAATATTTCAAGCCAAAGGTAAAACTTTTACTGTTATTTTTCAGTTGAATAATAATTGAGCAATAACTTTTAAAAATATAAATGCAACTCTATCTATCTGCCAGCAAAACCATAATATGTCCTAAGCAAATAACTATCCTTGGACGGCTATGGTCAGAGGGATCCTTGTCAGCTGGGCCCCACTGTATCGTTACTCCTAGCTCCTGTCAACTTCCCAGGGCTGTAAAGAGTCTACATCCATTCATAGGAGTCTACAACGTCCTAAACCGTGCCATTCCAAACTGTTCCTACTTTCTTAGCCCTTTAGATGAAGCCACTGCAGGAAAAGAGTCACAGGATGCTGTAAACTGGTTTGACAAGTTACGTGAGGCATTTTTTGCTGCTCAGAAGCAGCTGACTTAGGCAAAAATCATTCATGTACCTCGTTCTGCCAACCAGTTGTAAATCATGACTGACGGTTCTATTAGACAACACAGTATTGGTGCCCTGATGCACGCAGACAGAGGAGGAAGACTACTGCTCTGTGATCATTTTTCTGTGAGACTACATGGCCATCAACCCATGTGAAGTTGAGGCATTGACTATTGCTGCAGCGATCAAACATTTTGGCCCATATCTGATTCAGTCAAGGCATCATCCCGCTGTCCTCACCGATAGCAAGCCCTGTGTTCAGGCCTGAAGCTCTGCCGAGGCCAGTTCTCAACCAACCCCAAATTAACATAATTCCTGTTAACTGTCTGCCATTTCTAGGCTTCCGTCCAACATCTTGCAGGCAGAGCAAACTTGCCTGTTGACTTTGCCAACAGTAATGCTCCTGAGTGCAAACACCCAACATGTCAGGTCTGCTCCTTCTTACGGGTGCAGGAGGAGGTCGCCGTGTTTAGGAGTTCCCTTGTAGAGATGGTTAAGGGATCATCAAACCTCCCATATACCAGCCATCCAACATGGAAAGAAATTCAAAATGAGTGCTCAGACCTTAGACGAACATGGGCACACCTGATGCAAGGAACTCGCTATCAAATTGACTTAATGGCATTAAGGATGTGAAAAGATATCTCCCGACCGCCACATTAGCTCAGAATGACCTTGTAGTTGTTTGTCAAAAGGAGCCTCTTCTCCCACAATGGATGCAATTATTGTTCCACGACATGCCCTACATGCCTTACTGATGGCGCTGCATATTAAGCTGGGACACCAAACACCAGATGCAACAGGTAATGAGACGGTATTTCTATTTTTTGGGCCTGGTTGAAGCCGTGAACAAAATTTTATCCTCGTGTCACCAGTGCGCTTGATTGAATAGCTCCCAACTCATAGCTGTTCCTCAGTCCTGTGAAGACCCCCCTACCCATCTCGAACGCACTCGGGCTTAGTTTTGCTGCTGATATTATCAAGAGAAATAGACAACTTACGGGAGTACGTCAGCAGATTTCTACACTCTCACTCTCTGTAGCATGTTGCACGTTGAACAGTAGGTTTGGCTTGTATATACAAGGTCCACAAAGATTATTGTTTCAGGGTCCCTTGTCATCCAGGTAACAGCCCGAGGATTAGTTTTGAACATCCAGATGACAATGACGGGAAAGATAGCGACCTGCCCTTGCATACCAAGTCCGCCATCCCTGAGACGATTAGCAGTGTAGCCAGCGACAATGGATTATTACTAAGCAGTCAACCAACCAGCCAACCTCCTATTGTGACTGGGGAGAAGATTCCAGTCAATCCTACACGGGACAGACACAAGCCACCCCATCTCATTGACAGTCGATAGACAAATACATGCTTGTTCCCCAATTGTAGGGTGAAACCATCCTACCTGAAAGACTATGTTACTAACCCTTTGTGATCGGCTCTATGAGCCTTTATCTTGAGAAAAGGGAAAAGAAAAAAAAAGGCATCATGCTAGTATTGAATTATGATCGCATATCAGTCAAGGGAGATAACTCAGCATGATAGTGTTATTTTGAGTTGTCGTCTGCCTCATCTATTTTGTGTTTATGTTTTCAATTTTGTTTTGAGTTTCGTTCTGTACACTCGAGAATAAAGTCTCTTCGTTCCTTCAAACGGTTTTGTGTGATATACCTTTATTTACTGGCGTTGTTTTAATATTATAGCTACATGTGTTCTGAGTTGGAGTCACCAATGTTGGATGTATTGCCGTCACATAGTTAACTAATTAACTATTCTGAAACAGAAAATACTTCACAAGCATAAATTATGTATAATGACCAACTAGGTAGGAACCTAAGTACAAATATAGATGTTTATTAACATACTAGCAGTTCAGCCCGGCTTTGCTCGGGCCCTATGTACTGTTCATAATTTTATGTGCATATGTATATATATTAAAAAGTTTGACTCATATCCAGATTACCTACATCTAAAATTTCAAGTGTTTGGACCCAAAATTGGCGAAGGAGCTTGGTAGAGTCTGCAAAGGTCAACTCTTTAAACTTTGACCTCTTGGCAGCCAAATTTTTGCCCAAAAACTGATTAAAAAGCTTGCTGCATGTCTGAATACCCTTTATGTAAAATTTCAAATGTTTACACCCAAAATTGGCTGAATAGTTTGCTAGAGACCGCAAAGGTAAAATCTTTTGAACTTTGATCCCTTGGCAGCCAAATTTTCGGCCAAAATCCGATTAAAAAGCTTGCTGCATGTCTGAATACACATTTCAAATGTTTAGACCAAAAATTGGCTAAGTAATTTTGTAGAGACCACAGAGGTAAAATTTTTTTAACTTTGACCCCGATTTTGACCCCTTAACATTTATTGTTTTGGGTTCAAATTAAATTAAAAAGTTTGATCCATGTTCAAATAACCTACATCTAAAATTTTCAAATGTTTAGACCCAAAATTCACAGAGGAGTTTAGTAGAGTGTTAAAAAGTCAAACGTTGAACTTTGACCCCTTGACAGTCAAATTTCTGTCCGAAAACTGATTAAAAAGATTTTTTCCAAATCTCAATACACCTTATGTCAAATCTTGAGTCTGTAGACTGAAAATTGACAGAGTAGTTTGGTAGGGAAATGTACACACAGATAGACAATTTCACTTTTATATATAGGAAGATTGACAAATGCAATATGGACAAGTAATACAACATAACAGAGCAATACAAATGTTCATAATTCACCCACTGGGTGGAGACCGCAATCACTGATATGATGGATATGTTCCGCCAATGTAAGGGTTGTATCTAACATGGAGGATAAATGTGTTCTACCCTGTAAGGTTACATGCTTTCTCTCATGTGGGTTTTAACCCACCATATGGAAGACGGTGCTTCCTCAAATCCCTACTCAGCTATCTACTTACCAAACCAAAGGAAACCATTCATCAGTCTATCTACAACTGGTGTTGTTTCCCTAATTCCTCTACACAATGCTTGATTCAATGGTGATATCGTTAGTTCTAAAAATTAATATTTCTTTGAGTTATATCGATTTCGTTATACGGACTTTAGGGGCTTTTTTCATAATGTTCCTGAAAAAATTGTGGGGTCTGCGTTCGCACCTAGTCCACAAAGTATGAGAAATAAAAATTAAAAAATTAAAAAAAAAAAGTTTACAAGTGTTTTTGATATAGATGTACATAAGAATACTTTGAAAAGTATGTTTTAACTTAAATGATATAATAAAATTGTGGGGTCTGTGTTCGTGTCTGACCTCCATAGAATGGAAATAGGCATAAACTTTAATAAAGACTTTTCATATCTATCTGCGTAAGTATGCTTTGATAATTATGTTTCAGTTTGATAATTATGTTTCAGTTACAAATTAATTATGACTCAATTAAAATTATGATTAAGTGAACTGATTTAAACAGCCGTATGGAAGTTAATTGGCTCGAAAAACAAAAGTAATATTTAAGACTCTTTGTAGAAATATCCTCACTAAACTACAACCGACGAAAAGAGTGCGAAGAGAGTTTAAATATACAACTATGTAGGAGGAGAGTATATGTTTGTAATGTCTCATTGAAATCTTTGAAAGAATCCAAATCACCAAATACGAATACAAGCTAAGGACAAGAAAGAGCAACAATTTCTTTTTCACAAAATCTTTCTTGGTATAATAAAGTTTAGTAAGCAAATGGATAATATGAACTCATTATCAAAAATAAATTTTTCGCTAAACAATTACACTACCCAAAAGACATCTCTCTCTCTCTCTTTCAAAACGTCCTCATATAACTTCACCAAACATATAACTTCACCAAACAATTGTTTCATTTATGCCCCCAATAGTGTTCAAGTGTTTTTCCTATCACATGCTCCACTATCAAGCCGAAAAACAATTGGTTTTCCTTTCACCATCATCTCTGCCTTTATCTTACAGAATTTATTTTTCTTTGTTGTGACACTGTTCACGTGGCAGTTGTTTTGCTTTTGAATATTCTTTTATTTTTCAATGACTTGCATTTCATAGCAAAGTGGTTCTTCCCATTAAATGTGAAACATATCTTCCCATTAAATGTGAAACATATCTTCCCATTAAATTTGAAACATATCTTCCCATTAAATGTGAAACATATCCCCATTAAATTTGAAATATATCTTCCCATTAAATTTGAAACATATCTTCCCATTAAATTTGAAACATATCTTCCCATTAAATTTGAAACATATCTTCCCAAAAGCAGGACATAACTCTTTACTCAGTTCATGTCGCAATGCACATACACTCTCGCTCACTTTGCGCTCACGGTTTTCTCTTGAATTTAAAATCGACTCTGTTCATTCTGTCGGGTTTCAGGATTCTGGACTATAGCATAGTGTTTTCTGACAGCTTACATATGTCTATGTATCTTTGTAAATCTGCCTCATTTTTAGTAATTCCATCTGTGGATGGGATTATGGATTCTAAACATTATTTGATCCTGCAGTATTGATGAGACATAACTGTCACAAAAATTACAAATTTTTATCAATGTATGAAACGAGGTAATAAATTTATTAACAGTTTCTGATTCTCCTTATGTTAAGTGTTGAGACACCCTGTTGAACAAAGATGGCGGTGGAGAAGCAGTGCAGTCCTGAAAAAAAAATAATTGCTAGTAACAAAAATGGCGCCCAAGAATCAAATGCGGTTCGTGACGTAGTTAACAGCGAACTGATTGAATCCAAAATTCGACAATTTTTATAGTAACTTTCGAAGATTTTCATTGGTTGGTTAGCACAGCCGGTGGTTATAAAAACGATTGTCGTAATCATTGGTCTCATACCCCCTCTCAGGAGTCAAAAAAATTTCACACGCCCGCCCCCCTTTTTTTGATATAATGGAAAAATCCTTTCGGATTCAAATTTTTTTTGACTTGAGAAAAAGAAAGAAAAGTAAATAAATAAATAAAAAATAAAAAAATAAACAAATAAATGAACAAATAAAAATAAGCCAATAAAATATTTTGGGGGGGGGATTTGACTTTATTCTCATGGGTCAAAAAGAATTATTGATATATTAGTATAACGTGTGCAAAAAGAAGCCATTTTTTTTGTAAATCACATTGAGTTTTTTTTTTATACATATAAAAATAAATATTTTCAAATATATATATAAACATACAAATAGAATCCATTCAAATACATATAAACATATATGCACAAAAATTCACAAATATACATTTTTTTAAACAAAAACTGGAAACATCATGTTAGGCATAATTTGGTTAATTTGGTTAGTAAGATAAAAATGGTCGCAGTTTAACATGGTGCGCGGGACAATTTATAATTTTATTTTGTGTGTGTGATTTCGACTGTTCAAGCTTCTCTTTTTGGGTTTCTGAAAAGAGATTTATTCATAATTAGATTCCAAAAAATTTGGTTATAATGTCGGCTATATTATTCTCAGACGTCACATAAGTAAGAGTAATAGATTTTTTACTTATTTCATCCCTTATAAAATGATATCTGATATCAATATGCTTCGACCTTTGATGAATCATAGAATTATTTGCTAATAAGATACTGCTCTGATTGTCACAATGAATTACTATAGGTTTTTTACTTAGATCTGGTTTTAAAATAGATTTTAGAAGGGCGTTCAGAAAAATTACCTCCCGCACGGAATGGGTAAGGACCACAAATTCTGCTTCACAAGTAGAAAAGGTAACAATTTGTTGCTTTTTAGTTTTTAGCTTTCAAAGAGATCATAGGTCCAGTCTTTGACAGTCTAAAACAATACACCGTTATATTTTTTCTATCCCCAGAGTTACCTCAGTCTGAATCTGAAAATCCTTCTAAATTTAGAGGATATGTAGACTTTTTAAATATTAAAGATTGTTCCTTGGTTCCTTTTAGATAACAAAGGATTTGTTTTGCATGATTAAGGTCCTTAATTGTCGGTCTCGATAAGTTTTGAGATAGCTTTGTTACAGTGTAATATATGTCAGGCCTAATTGCGGCCATGAAATAGATGAGGCTTCCCACCATTTCTCTGTATAACCGATCATCTATGGATTTTGTTTCAGTCTCTATATTTTTATTTATGTCCATTTGACGGGAGTTGTCCACGGTTTGCAATCTTGCATTCCGAACTTGAGCAGAATTTTTTCAATGTATCATGATTGGTTCATTGTTATAGTTTCATTTTCACAGGTAAATTTTATACCGAGGAATCATGACAGTCGTCCAAGATCGGCCATTTTAAATTTTTTATTTAATTTATTTTTAGCATCTTGTCACAGTTTGAGGCAAGTAATATATCGTCAACCCCAAAAAACAAAATCACAAATTTATTACCTACATTTTTGGTATACATGCATGCGTCTACGGGACATAGCTTGAATTCCTGCTCTATTAAATAATTATGGAGTGTTAAATTCCAATTATGAGCACTTTGTCTTAGTCCATATAACGATTTATTCAGTTTCCACACGCAATTTTTATTTTTCATTTTAAATCCCTCTGGAGAATAAATATAGATTTCACAGTCAATTGGAGCATTTAAATAAGCATTTTTTTTTATATACATTTGATGTATTTTTAAATCATATTGAGTGGCAAGTTGTAATAAAATTCTAATTGTCGTTAAATTTGTCGTTGGTGAAAATGTTGCAAAATATTTCACTCCAGAAATTTGTGAAAAACCTTTTGCAACAAATCTTGCTTGAAAAGTTTCACTGCCAGAAGCTGTGATTTTTTTGGAAAAACCCCAGCGTGAAGAAATTTTATTTTTATCTGTTGGTTTTGCCACTATTTCGTATGTGTTATTTTCAGATAAAGTTTTCAATTCGGATAATTTTCTGAATTAATCCCCTCATTATAACTTTCCGGTGCATTTTTCAATGAGTAACAGTAATCCACTGTGTGGTTTTGTATCTTTTCAATTTTTAAGAAGTCTGGCCTTTTTCGCTCCCTTATAGGGTATCGACGTGTCTGGTTAATATTTTCATCAGTAGTTCTACTGTAATTGTTGTCGTTATTAATAGTTTCATTGTGATCGATTAAGATGCTAGGTAATATTTTTTCACGTTTTTCATCCACTGGATCGCCATTTTTAAAATTTAATGTATCATTGAATTTTACACATCTAACCCTTTTTATGGCATTTTGGTCTGGAAAGTAGATTAAATATGCTGGACTGTTTTTTATCGTAACCTACGAAAATACCTTTTTCGCTTTTAATATTTAGTTTACTGGTATTTTCTATAAATGCAATCTGAACCAAATATATGCATTCGGTTCATTTGGAGTTTTACACCGCAAAACGCTTCATACAGTGTTTTGTCTAATCTTCTATTGAACGATCTATTTCTGATATACAGGGTGAACAGAAAGTCCTTGGACCATTTTTAGTTTTAAAATTAAATATTGTTAAAATCACTTTTTCTCTTTTCGAATAAAGTAAGTATTTAGTCTAACTATTGATCTAATTATTTTCAACAAAAATATTAAAATAATTTTGTTTAAACTTTCAGAAAAATGAGCAAATGAGAGGTCATAATTCAGCTTCATTGCGCGGGAAGGACAAACTCAGAGATTATTAAGCTCTTGAAAGTGGCTAAATCCACCGTGTACCATGTTGTGAACAGATTTGGTACATCTGAAGACCGTCCTAGGAGTGGAAGACCTCGCACTGCTCGAACAAAGAAGGTGATTAAAGCTGTCCGAGAGAGGGTAAGGAGGAACCCGAAGAGATCTGCAAGACAAATGGCTAAAGACATGAATGTGAGCGTGACCTCGATGAGAACCATCGTAAAAAACGATCTCCAGTTGTCCCCCTACAAGATGAGAAAGATACAGTACCTCACACCTGCCCAAAAGCACAAGAGACTTGAAAGAGCAAAGCTTCTTCTTGGAGAACTGAAGGCTGGCACGGCAGAGCGAGAGATCGTTTTTCCTGATGAAAAACTCTTCACAATTGAAGCGACTGTTAACAATCAGAACGACAGAGTTTACGCAAAATCTTCAGCAGACATTGATGACTCCGTGAGAATAGTTTTCTGCCGAAAAAAGCCGTCTTCCCTCATGGTGTGGGCTGCAGTCTCCAAATCTTGGAAGTCGGCTCTGATTTTCGTGGAGCAGGGGGGTTAAGATCAACACAGATCGCTACATTAACGATATTTTGGTTCCAGCATTTGAAGAGATGAAGAAACACTTCAAAGATCAGCCTTTCACCTTCCAACAAAATGGAGCACCATTCCACACCTCCAGAAAAACTCAGGACTGGTGCCAACGTCATTTTCCAAGATTCTGGAGTAAGGAGATGTGGCTTCCTGCATCGCCTGATTTGAATCCCATGGATTTTTCGGTGTGGTCTTTGTTGAAGGCAAAGGTCTGTTCTGTTGCTCATCTAAGTGTTGATGCTTTGAAGACATCTCTTCTGAGTGAATGGGCTAAAATACCTCAGGAAACGCTGCGTGCCTCGGTTGGTAACTTCAGACAGAGAATTGAACGTCTAATCGAAAGGAAGGGACATCACATTGAAAATAAATAATTTGAATTTATTCTTGGTTTCCTAACTTATAATTTTCATTCATGTTTAATTTATATTTTTGTAATTTTCTATTAATAAACCACTTTTGAATTGGTCCAAGGACTTTCTGTTCACCCTGTATGCTGCTGCCATTAAAATGTACATCCATAAACTATGCGCTAATTTCGATTCGATAAATAGACATCTTGCCATCTCAAAAAGGGTTCGCCATGTCCTTTCAGCCATTTTGGAAGGAGGAATTACAATGCAGATTTCTCATGTTTAATACGGTGGTTAATTAAGAGTAGTCCAAAGTCTTTACTAGTAAATTCAGTCCCATTGTCTGAGCGAATACATTTTACCGAGCCCTACGGGGCAATATCAGCTAAATATTTCTTAGTGGCGAGGATAGTGTCGAATTTGTTTTTTAGAAAATAAACTGTAATTAAATTGGAAAAATCATCAATAAAGTTCAAAACGTACCTTAGATTATTTTTCCCCATCGGGCTGATCGGACCTGTTACGTCACAGTACACAAGTGAGAGAATTTTCGTGGCCTTTTTGTCTGGCGTTCTCCTTATATATTTTGTAATTTTCCCCTGTGCACACACATCACAATTTGGGAGATCGTCTGAAAGTATTATTTTCATACCTTCGACTACATTTGGTATTTTTTTTAATATCAGCCATATTGCAGTGTCCTAGAATTTTATGCCAGGTTTCCAAGTCGTGACAGGCAGTTTTTGAGGGAACCATACTTTTTAAATAATATAGTCTGCTCTGTTGCTCATCTAAGTGTTGATGCTTTGAAGCATTAATCTTTAATGTCAAATACAGTTCCATTGGGGTATATCAATTTTGACTTGTTTTGGCCAAACTTTATATTTGCACCTTGTTTAATTGCTGCCTGCACGGAAAATATTTTTTGCATAAATGTAGATATGAACAGAGCATTTTTTAGAATACAGTTACAGATTTCGCCTTTATTATTTTTTAGGGATATTTTAGCATCGCCTCTTTTCAAGACTATATCATTTATTTGACTACCGTCGGCAAGTTCGACAAAATGACTCTGTGGATTAAAGTTTGAATCAAAATTAATAAAATCAGATTCCTTGGTGATAACGTGTGCTGTAGCACCACAGTCTACAAGGAGATTTTTACCGTTTGTGGTATCGTAAAAGTTACATGTGAATAGAAATGTATGTTCTTCCTCAAAGTTCTCAACATTTTTTACGGAGTCCATTTTAAAGCGTTTATATCGACATTGGAAACTTTTGTGGTTGGATCTTCCACAATTATAGCAGATAATTTTATTCTTTTTCTTGGGAAAATTACTTTTGGGGAACACGTTGCGGTGAGGTGCATAATTTGGTGGTGTCTGTTTTCAAGAAGTATTTTTGAACTTCATAATATTGCTGGAGTCATTATTGTCCACAAGCATATGATTAGTCTCTTCGTAACTGCGCAATGCCATTTAAAATTCATTGAAATTTATGGGTTTGTCTTTTTGCGTAAATGGTTTAAAATCGGCTGGAAGTCCCTTGAGGGTCATTGATATCAACAAGCTATTGCTTATTATTTCACCTGAGAGTTTTAAGGCATTGGCGGTTGTTTCTGCCCTTCTAACGTAGTCGGTAATAGGTTCATCCTCGTTATGTTTCAGAGACGTTAATTCTGTATATAGTGATATAATTTTTGGTTTCTCTTTTGATAAATAATGTTCTCTTAATATGTTCAATGCTTTCCGTCATCCAAGGCGTCTCTTATAATCAGAGACAGACTTCTATCGTCTAAGCATTAAATCAGTTCTGCAAAAACAGTTGTGTTCTTTTAGAGAAATTTGGGGTCGCTAGGATTCTCTGTTAGAGATTGTATCACTTTGTGCAGTTTTCGAATCCTTAGAGACCCCAGAAATTTTACCTGCCACAATTTGAATTTAAATTCCGATCTGTCAAAGAAAAGACGATGGCCGGGCGCATAACCTGTTAAGTGTTGAGACATCCTGTTGAACAAAGATGGTGGCCAAGAATCAAATGCGGTCCCTGACGTAGTTAACGGCGAACTGATTGAATCCAAAATTTGACAATTTTTATAGTAACTTTGGAAGATTTTCATTGGTTGGTTAGCACAGCCGGTGGTTATAAAAACGATTGTTGAAATCATTGGTCTTATACCCTCCATCAGGAGTCCAAAAGATTTCACACCTTGCTGTCTTGTATGACACATGTAACACTTCTATGTTTTCATTATGTTTAATTAACATATGAAACATTACATATGCAGGAATGACAACAGGTCACTATATTTTGATATTAACTTACGACGCACGTTAACCTCTGTTCAGAAGAATTGCCCCAATGCAAAGGTAGAGAGTTCATATCAAGAGCACATACATCGGGCATTATGTTAATATATATATCTTTTTATTCTATTTTATTTTATTTTTTTTTTTTAAAGATAGAAAGAAAAATGTCATCCTTGTTGGAAGTCCACTGGGGCTAATGTTTGTTGTGAGTATCTGCTTCATGTGCTTGACAGCTGCCTCAGCTCTGCCATTGCTTTATGGATGATAGGCTGATGATACTCGCAGGAATATGCCATATGTTTGGACGTCATCCTAGATGTTGTCTAAGATTTTATCCTTAGACTGTTGACAGAGTTGCTCCAATGCATCATCCCAATAACTGTTGTGTTGTTATATCATAATGGGGACCGTGTGTGATCGTCTAAATGTCTTTCTATTACATGATATGTTCCTATGCTTTTGTGTGTGTGTGTGTGTGTGTGTGTGTGTGTGTGTGTGTGTGTGTGTGTGTGTGTGTGTGTGTGTGTGTGACATGTCATGTATTTTCGGACATACCTTCTGCATTGAAGGGGAGGAGACAATGGTGAAGCTGTCCGTCCTCTTCTAAGTCTAAACCAAATCTCTACGATTCAGCTAACCTGATCACGTGACTCACACACAATCTGATCAGCTGACCCTGACTTCCGGTCAATGTGTCGCAATATAATTTACACATCTCTCTCTCTCTCTCTCTCTCTCTCTCTCTCTCTCTCTCTCTCTCTCTCTCTCTCTCTCTCTCTCTCGTCATTCTATAACAAAACCTGCTGTTATGTTTAAGCAGTTCCCTAAAAGGTGACATGACAGATGCTTGGGAAAATGCATATGAAACTTGATTAATCAGACTGAAGAAAGATGAAAAGTTTCTGATATCCTCAACCAATTTTTTAGATGGTTTATACCCTTTTAAGCAGAAGTCAAAACCGGCAAACTCCACATTGTCTTTTAAAAAATGAAATTTACCTGGATTGAACATGATCCCATTTTCAGCACAAAGCATGATGCTATACCATTATCCGATAAAATGGAATTGTCCACACAACAGGTCATACAAGAGAAACCTTCTTTAATGGTGTTGAATCTCTTTGTGTAGCCATCATTAGATGCGAGGAAACCTTGGGGAGTTCGCATATATCAGTATCTGTTCCACTCTGTTATGAAAGTGATGGTATCCCATGCTTTCACAGCAAGGGGAACACTGTGATATCCAGTTCAGGCATCGAGGATGGTTTTCTTTTTCCTGTAGGTATCGTATTGACAAGGTTTTCTTTTTTCCTATAGGTATCGTATTCACAAGGTTGAATTGAGAGTGTGTGGGGTTAGGGTTAGGGTTAGGGTTAGGGTATGGGGTGGGTCTCCTGTCCTTTTGCTGCATTCAAATTCTGCAGGTCAACCGTTCTACTTGGGCTACTGTCTATTTCAGGAACTGTTATCATTCATGGTTGTTGGTGTCCCAGCAAGCACTGGTTCAATGCATCAGCGTCTATCTGGGATTTGCAAGATGCTTTGCAGTGGTTGGGGACCAATGTGTGAACATCGGGTGTCGTTGGCAGGGCAATGTGGATAAGCATCTATAAGGAACGAATGTTAGTTTGTTTACAATCTACTTTTGTTGTAGTTACCTGACTCCTAATTTGCGTTAGAAAGTCGTTGTCAATAATACTTAGTTTTTACAGGGATATCTATGAGATATGTGCCCTTAATTTTTAAGAAGATGTAAATTATGTCCGATCATGTTACATCACCAAGCGTTAAAGTATAAATTAGGGCTCCTATGATGAGCAAATTGTCGTTGTTTACAGCCTAGTGTGCAACAGATGTTTAGAAGCGCACTTCAAATCATGTAATATATCCTCTCCAGATGTACTAGTTTGAGCCCCCAGAAATCTTGACTGATAATGCCTCTACATTTCGATGTCAAGGATTTCAGAAATTCACAACTGAATGGGAGGTTAGAATGCATTACCCATGTACATATTCTCCTGAAGTAATGGCATAGTAGAGCGGTGTCACCACACCGTCATAAGAATTGCAGCCAGGATGCAGTGTTCGATTCCAGACGCTGTGTACTGGTATAATGTGACACCCAAGGATGATACAACATCATCAGCTGCGCCAGCCAATGGGATTTACCACTATGAACAGCGTATAAAAGGGATAGATGTCACGCCATCAGTGGTTACAGTTATCACACCGTATAAAGTGAGAGATTGTGTTTGGGTAAAACCACTAACTGCTCAATGCGCTACAAGGTTTGGCAGAGGATAAATAGAAAAAAAAAGTCCTTAAACTATGTTGGTCGATGGTATCCCACATCATGTGAAAGATGTCCATCCCTTTTGTGCCTCTTCTACCTTGGAAGACGCTGAGGAAGAAAACTGTAGGGAAACGTGCGACTTACCTAATTAGCACGTGTGCATAATCCAATGGGTCGGTCGTGGAATGAAATGAATGAAGAAGAAAGAAACAAAAATAGCTGCCTTATCTCTTTATATGCCTGCAATGTGACCACCCGATATGTAAATGAGATGCTCCTGGTTGGAGATAAAAGAGGGTTGATTTTTTAGAGGGCCGTTCATTTTGAAGTTGGATTTCAAAGAAATAAGTTGAATTAGCAGAAGTACGTTGGGAGTTGAGAGAAGGCGCGTTACGTGTACAGAAGTTGGAAGTTTGGACAAAAGTGTTAACCTTACCCAGGAAATTATTGGTGTGACGGGCGGAAGAAATAAAACTCAAGTTATTGAATTATACATACAATTTGAGGATGATCCCGATTCTCTACTTCCCCTTCTGATAAGCTCAGAAACGCTGCCTATGGAAACAGAAGAGAAAATTTTGAAAGATGCTGGCTGCAATGACAGTAGTTATTAGGAAGATGGGAACGAGAAAATGACACCTCCAATTCTCCGTAGAAGTAAACATTGAAGGTGATCACCATCTCCCTGCTATTTATGTGATAGTGATATCAGAAGGAGGTGTAATAGAAATCATCGCAAACGACCTCGTGTTTGCTTAGACGTAAAATGACAGCAGAAAATGAAGAAAAGACAAGCATAATTCTGTAGGTCGCTCATTGGTGAATGTATGGCATTAATTTGCATATGTACACAATTGCATTAATTTGCATATGTACACAATTGCATTAATTTGCATATGTACACAATTGCATCAATTTGCATATGTACACATTAGTGTTGCCATTATCATTGTAGATTTTATTTCTATTGTTGTTGGTGGTGGTAATGGGAATAGTGGTGGTGATGGAGGAAAAGGTCGGGAGGGGATCTTTGACCTTGGTGGAGAACCCTCCTAGAGATAATGTCTCAATAAAACTATCGGTGGTGATGTAACCCTAAATTCACTAACCCCATTTATGGGAGAATGTCAAATCAAAATATTGAAAATAACGACGTGAATGAGGCTGGAACATCTTGTGATGGTCTCACGTCAGGTAGGTGTCCCACTGGTCAGCAGGGTGGGTCCTGTCGTCATCATACAACTGTTCGAAATTCTGAGGATGTGGCTGGATATAGGGGGAGTGAGAATTGCCAGAGAGGATCCCAAGACACGAAGGGAGTTGGAACAGGAAATGTAAAAAAAACGTGGACGGATGAGGAAAGAAGAGTATTATGGGAATGCTTTGTAAGAAGTGGAAGTACCAAATCTGGTGGATATATCCGAAAAGTGAAGGAAGAATGGGAATCGAGAGAAGGAGGAGCTAGAAGTGTCGCGAGTTTGGTATCCCAGTTAAAACAAATTAAAACTAACAACCTACTTTCAGTGATTGTAAGAGAAGAGATTGAATGGATGGTTAGGAATGAAAGCAGTAAATGCATAGACAATCAGTGTTTTGAGATACAGTGCGGGAATTTCAGAATGGTCTGACAAGGATTTGCATGCCATGGTTGTCAAAACAAGAAAAGTTTTAGCAATGTTTGGTATATTTCACATTCGAAGTAGCGTAGCAAGGTTGTATCAAAAGAGGAAAGATGGTGGGAGAGGATTGAAAAGTGTAAAAGATTGTGTTAGAACCGAGGAGATGTCGTTGAAAGAGCATGTGGTTAGAAGTGAGGAGTGGATGCTTACGGTTGTGGCCAATGAAGTGGAGGTATGTGAGACCAAGGCTGATTATGTGAAACCTATGGGCAGAGGAACTGGCTAGGAAGAAAATGCATGGAAGGTTCTTCTAGGATATAGCAGAAGTGGCTGGTGAAAGATCATAGCAATGGCTTAGAGCTGGGTATCTGGCTAAGAGTACTGAAGCTTTTGTTTGTGCAGCACAAAAGCAGGCATTAGGAACATGATTGTTCAAAAAAGTGGTTCTAGGAGAGGAAGTTGCTGCAGAATGACGGATTTGTGATAAGACCTCAGAGTCAATTGCGCACCTTGCAGCAGGGTGTAGTGGACTGGCCCAGAGAGAGTACTGCAAAAGACACGATCACATGGGACTCCGGATATATTGGGAGATTGTTAAGAGGGTTGGGATGAAGTGTGCTGGAAAATTGTTTGAGGAGGTTCCTGATGAAGTGAGAACAAGTGGGGATGGCAAGGTAGAGGTATGGTGAGACAAAAGTGTCATAACGACCAAGCAATTGGAACATAATCATCTGGATTCGGTCGTCATTGACAAGGTCTCAAAAAGCTGGCAGATTGTAGACTTCTCAGTACCAGGAATGTGAGAGAGAATGAGAATGAGAAGTGGAGCAATTATGCTCCATTGGCCTTGGAGATAAGGCGTATACACGGGGTTAAAACACAAATAATCTCGATCATAGTTGGTACACTATGAGTAGTATCAAGTCGTCTGGAAGGACAATTGAAAAAACTACAGATCCC
Source organism: Euprymna scolopes (assembly GCF_053919585.1). Taxonomy (NCBI): domain Eukaryota; kingdom Metazoa; phylum Mollusca; class Cephalopoda; order Sepiida; family Sepiolidae; genus Euprymna; species Euprymna scolopes. The sequence goes on from NC_136483.1 coordinate 123,007,683, forward strand.
TGATGTTTTAGGCGGCCTTCAAAACTTTGCAATTATAGGTACCACCAACATTCTTAGGAAAACCCTTGATCTTTGAAGCTCTTGGTTTGAAGCCGGGATTAAGGGAAATCTTCTGAAATGAATCCCATCCTTTTCCAGAGAGGCGTTCATAAACGAAATTATTATTGGCTCACATGGAGCTTTCACACAAGTCAACAACGATCTGATTGGAAACCTGTGATGTTCTCTGGAAGCTGAATTATTATTATTATCATTATTATTATTATTATTATTATTATTATTATTATTATTATTATTATTATTGTTGTTGTAACAACAACAACAACAACAATGAATAAATGAATGAATGAAATAAGACTAATCTGAAACTTTGATATAAGGAAAATCAAACTCAGCCGATGTCATAAAGTTCCCTTTTTTGGAACAGGCACAACAACACTACCCCCACTATTTCACCTTAAATAGATTGATGTACGAAAGAAATATTTCTGCAAACGAAAATTAAATACACATATGTGCTGGCAATAAAAATATATAAGATGAAAATTTCGTTGTTTTCTTTTCTTATCGGAAACAATGATCAGAAGGAAATTAAGTTCAGTCAATTAGGTGTGTCAGAATTTTTTGGAATCTTTGACACCCTTAAACACAAAACTGCGAATAAAATATACAAAATCGTAATTTCTCTTTTTAAAATGGTTTGTTTAATTTCTTTATGGAATATACTTCCAAAATAAACTATTAAAGTTTTTTGAAGAATAATAGAAATATTATTATTTATTTTTAAAAAAAACAGTGTTTACAAAGTGCCTGCGCGCGCTCATGCAGCCATTTTTTTTATGTAATAAAATGAATTGAATTTTACGAGTTCAATTTTAAAAAAATTTTCAGTTTAAAAATCAATCAAAATTTTTCTATTTGCTCAATTTTTACAATATTTGCAGGTTTAATGCGAACTTTTATGCTCTTTCAAATAAACTGAATATAATATTCTAGACAAACTTTTTTTTATTCACCCCCACCCCATTTTGAAATGTCTATTAAAATGAAAATATTTAATTTTTTCACTTCAGATTTATAGATCACAAATTGAAGATAAAAGATCAATAAATAAAATAATCTAATTTAAAACAACAAAAAATAATAGTTTTGTGCAAATTTACCTGTAAAGTCAAAAGTTTAAAACCTTTTTTAAAAAAAAACACGTTGATTTTTTTTTAAGTGAAACCTCACATTTTAAAAATTTTGTCCTGAAAAGATTGAATACCTACAACAATTTTTTCTGCTTTATTCAATGTTGTTTTTTTTTTAGATTTAAAAAAGAATCATTCCATAAACAAGCAATAAAATATATTAAATCAAAAACTCATGTATTTCTTTAAGAGAATAAAAAAAAAATGGAAAATCGGTTGAGTGGAATTTTTTTTAACGGCAAAAACTGATAAGTGAAATGTGATCATTTTTCAAGTTACGAAAGTTCACTAACTTTTGTTTACAGCTAGAAATAGAAAGGGAGATTAATTCTGGCGCTTAAAGCCACCAAAGTTCTCAACTCGAATAAAGGGATACGTTTGTCTCCCTTTATTCGAGTTGTGAAATTTTTTAATCCTTGCTTAAGAATTTATCCATATTTATAGTTTATATTCCATGTCCTTTTTAAATAAAAGACTTTTTTAAGCAAGATGAAGCAACAATGAAGAATGGAAGTACCCATTGATTAGTATTTATTATAGGTAAGTGATTTTTGGAATTTATATATATATATATATATATATATATATATATATATATATACTTTATATAATTTATATATATATATATACTTTATATAATTTATATATATATATACTTTATATAATTTATATATATATATATATATATATATACTTGTACTTTTTTGTAGAAAAGGAATCCCATACAGTGCTCTATTATTAGCATTATTAGCAAAAAATACAATATATATATATATATATATATATATATATATATATACATATATATATTATATTCGAAGTAAGTTAAAATTCGTTGATTTTCTTTTTTAAAGAAAACCAATTAAAAAAAACAAATATTGCATATTTTGCTATTAAACCTGTTATTATTTTAAAATTTGGTCTTTGCTCCTTTTATTGAAAAAAAATTAGGGTTTGAATTACATTTTTCAAATAGTTATAACCTTCGAAAGATAGTAAGTTTAATTATTCAAATGTTTATCATTCATTTTTAATGGTGACATCTGACACTGCTAATGATACATAGTTCCTTTTTCCTTTTTCTTTTTTCGTAGTATGTGCAAACTCCAATGAAACAAATTGGTAAGAATTTGTTCTCAGCTTTTCAGTTTATATCTTCTCGGTGGGTTTTCGAAACGCTTGAAATGAGTCTTCAAAAATACTTTGGTCGTCTCACACACGTGGGAATGTTTAAAGCACCAAGTTTTCACTGTGATTCCTTTAGCCTTCTGACATGCATGAGAGAACTGACTGACAACTGCTTTAATCATGGTTAGAATAATTTTATTCTTGTACATATGCAGTTGTGAAAACTGCAATAAAAATAAATAAAAACGATTGGCATAAATGCGATACAAAATGTACAAAACGATATATTTTACAAAAATAACTTGCAAACAAATAAAATAAGACAAAGAAAAGGATAGGAAGTAGACACCAGACACATGCGATACAAAAAAAAAGGTTCTTCAAGACTCACGTGGAATGAGAAATGTGACTGCCGAACGTATATATAAGTAAAGAAAGATTGCATATATTCTTATTAAAAACAAGGCTACATGCTACCTTATAATTAATTCATGATCAACAAAATATAAAGCTTTTGGATTCTTACCTCGTTGGCACTTTTAGGGGCTAAAGAAAAAACTGCTACTACATTTGAAACTGGCCAAACGATGAACGGATGGTGAAATAAAGCGACCTGTTCTCTCCAGGGTCTAATCTCATAAAGGGCTTGGCATCCTTTCTGTGATATCACTTCACCTTGAGCATTGACCGAATTACGACTTGGAAGTAGGGACGCCTATCTATTTTGCTATCTAAGCTATATATAACACAAATGAATAATTACTTATTTTATTTAAATATATTTATGCCACTTTTATGATATTACTCTAACTAGAACGATATTTTTCCTTTTTTTTGGGGGGGGGGCCTTATCTTAAGGGCCTATTTTATGGTGACGGATTTAGCTAGAGTCTATTAGGCTTTGATATTCGACATTAAAAGCCAGAATCCTATAAGATGAATCTGGCGGCAGCCACAGAAAGATATTCTGACAAAGGGGAAAGAAAATACAATATACTCGGTTGGCAGTTTTTGTGTGAGCAATAGCTAGAAGTTACTAAATTCTCTTTTCATTCTATTCTTGTTGCCATGTCACTAATAAAGTTGCTGGAGGAAAACACGTTTATGTTATCTGCCTGATAGGATAAATTCCCAAGGAGGCCGTCCTATCAGCAGGTACAAAATGCCAGGGCTTCTGCATCACCATTTGAGGAATGGAGTCTAAGCCATGTAGTAGCTTCTAGCGGAGCTTCTCGATGCCATATCAATAAGAACTGCTTTTCCTTTAAATTAGTCTACACATGTCCTCACTTCATCTCTACTTCCTCTTAACTCTGTTCTAAATAACCCTGGACCTCCTCCATAAACTCCCCAACCTAACTATGAAAAATTCCAACAAAGAGAAAACGCAGAACCACAACTGCCAACGTAGATCCCCCACTGCGTCAGGGGGTCTACATTCCACCATTCCAGAGATTGAAATTCAATTACAGGAGACCAAACTTTACCTGTTGTTCTTGCCTGAAACTGACATTAACTCAACCACTTCCTTAGTTGATTTCTCCATCAAAGGTTATTCTAATTTTGCATCTAAACATGATTCTCAAATGGAAAATGTGTCCAGATTAGGGGCAGCTTCTTCTGTGGCAGGGACATCTCCAAATAAGATCCCAAAACTCCTTACATGTGCTTTAGAGTAGCACTTACTCACAGCATAGAATTTATCATTTCTATCATCCCCATCATTCATGAACCTGAGTAGATTTCGTCAGCATCTTACAAAGTAAAACTTTTTGCCAAAACTTTGCATCAAACTCAACCCTATGTGATAAGGGCCACCTACCTCCCTAATTTTCTCTCAAGACCGAAAATAATCTGAGCGATATCCACATATCTGTTCATCATATTGCCATATTCACGAAAAACCTTGATGCCAGCAAAGCAACTGATCTTGACAATATTCCAGGCATAGTATTCAAAAAGCTGCAACTGGAACAAGCACCCATTGTTCGCAAAGCTATTCAATCAATGCCTAAAGAAGAAATGCTTCCCAACACCTTGGAAACCTCATTAGTTTTCTTAATATTAAAAATACTAGAGATTGGTCTTCTGCATTTCAGTACAGACCAATTAGTTTTCTGTGTGTCATGAGTAAGTTGCTTGAATTCATGATTAATAAAGAAAATAACTAAAAACAACCTACTCAATATGATTTCCACCTTGCGAGATCTACAGCTGATGTACTGACTGTAATTTTAGATAGAACCTGTCCTATGTAAACTCCATCAATGGGTGTTTCCTCTTCAGAGAAATAGCTCTTGACATATCAAAGGCATTTGATAGAGTTTGGCATAAAAGCTATTTAACAAAATTTCCATCTATTGAATATCTGGAAATGTCTTCTCAATTATCAAATCCTTTCTCTCTGATAGGTAGTCATCAAAATTCAAAGTATCAATGCTGGCATGCCTCAAGAATCCATCTTGAGCTTAACTCTTTTACTTATCTTCATCAATAATTTCCCAAATCACAAAGTTCATTTGTTGACATATATCTTTGATCACACTATCATCTATGGCAAGCAAGGATGCACTAATAAGCAAATTGGCCGATTATCAATTACCGATTAATCAGCCTTTGATAATCGCCCAATTAACAGGATTTTGAAGTATTATCAGCAAATTTTGTTGTCATAAACAGTACTAGCATTAATTGAATTATATTAAATGAAGAAAAGTTTTTGCTGATGAAAATTCACCAAAAAGACATGAACCGTCATATTTTCAAATAGCAGGCATGGTATGTTGCTTACATGTAGCCTTTTGCAATGTGTAATAAATTGCGAACAGACGGGCTTACCTGACAAACGCTCGAGGTGTGCACTCTGCAAAGCGGGCACGTCCAAAGAAAAATGGCAAGATGGCGGCGGCCGGTTAATATTGCCAAGTAATCACGCAAAATCTTGTGTTCTCTCGCACACACGAGAGTTCAGCTTAGCATAAAAACGGGTCAAGACAAAGACGACGCTTCTGACGACTGAGAAGAAAAAAGAAGAAAAAGAGCAAGAAGTAGAAGAGGAAGAAGAGAACGATACATGAGAAGACGAGGTGTGTGCGGTTTTGAGTAAATCGAAACAGACAGAAAAAAAAAACTCTGATTACAAGCTATTTCAGCTTTGGTATGGAGAAATTTGACATCAGATTAATTCCGGAATTTGATGGCTCCCCCACTGGTGGTCGAATGGCTGGAAAAGGCTGAGCGCGTTTGCCGGTTGTGCAAAATTAAAGACCCAGCTATGGTTATCCCATTGAGACTCACTAAAGGGGCTTATGCCGTGTACCAGCAGCTAGGGGAGGATCCGACCATGGAGCAGATTACACAAGCGCTATACGGGGCATTTGGTACAGACCCTTTTGTCGCCTGGAGGCAGTTTTCCGAATGCCGACTTGGGCCGGGGGAGACAGTGGATGTCTACATGGCTGACTTGAAAAAGCTTGCCACTCCCTTCGGCGGTGCAAGTGATCGCATATTGGCATGTGCCTTTTTGTCGGGACTTCCGGATGAGGCAAGTCGACTGCTGCGAGCATCGTCAAGACTCACTGAGATTGGATTGGAGGAGTTATTGGCGAGAGCACGAAACATCTTGAAAGACAGTTGAGAACTAGTCTCCGCAGCTGTTGACACTCTGGACTCGCCAACGAAGGGTCTACGATGCTATACCTGTGGTGGCCCCAACCACTTTTCCAGAGACTGCAAAAGCGGTACAAGGCGCACCCCTAATTATGGAGCACGACAAGTAATACGGTGTCACCAATGCAATAAGCCAGGCCACATAGCGCGGAATTGTCCGGGAAACGGGCAAGGGGAGGACGCCGCAGCGCTAGCACCCTCCCCAACGCGGCATTGAACAAAGCGCTGCCTGCAGTAACAGTTCAAGTTGATGGATGTGAACATTCAGCGCTGGTTGACACCGGCTGTACCCAAACCCTTCTTCGAAAGGAATATTGCGCCACATGGAAGAAACAAAGGATCCCTGTACTTACTGTCGGCCAAGGCTCATTGGTGTGTTGTGGGGTCAGCGTTGTTCATATCAGCATTGGCAATGGCTCTCCGGTTGCTGTGACGGTGTTAGTGGTCGATGGGGAGCTGCTCGGATGTGACCTTCTCCTTGGAATGGACGCTATCACACAGCTAGGCGGAATTACTGTGAACGGCGCCGGTGATGTGAGCTTCTCTCGACCAAACAAACAAATGTGTGCAGCAATCACTCTCGATGAGCCCGACTTCCATGCAGAATACGATAAGGGCACAAACACTTGGACAGCGTCCTGGAAATGGGCAGGCGACCAGCCACCAGTGTCATTGAGAAATCGCTGTGGCCGTTCCAGACGGTGGTGATCAAAGGAACTCGCTATTGCTTGACCAGGCTAGGATTCGGCCTGAATGTAGCCCCTAACATCATGACAGCAATCATGCAGGCGATCCAGCGTCAAGATGAAGCGGTGCAACATGCGACATCGTCGTATATAGACAACATTTTTGTTAATGAGAGCCTCCTGTCTGCCCAGGCAGTCAAAGAACACTTCGAGCACTTGGATTGTCGTGCAAGGAGCAGGACGGGGCGAAAGTGCTCGGACTGCAGGTGAGCGGAAGTGCAAATGGCCTTCAATGGGGAAGGAGTGGTGAAATCCTGGAAATCCCATCTACCATCACACGTCGGAGCACGTTTTCCATTTGCGGAAAATTGGTGGGTCACTTCCCTGTGTGTGGGTGGCTCCGAGTGGCTGTAGCGGCCATAAAGCGACGGGCAACTTCTATGTCAACTGGATGGGACGATGAGGTGCATGATCCTGCCTTGCGAAGCATGCTGGTGGAAGTTGTGGCCAGAGTGACCAATGATGACCCTGTACGGGGGAGCTGGTGCGTCGATGGGAGTGAATTTACAGTTTGGGTAGACGCCAGCTCACTTGCCCTTGGCGTTGCTCTGGCGGTCGACGGAAGGATAATAGAAGATGCCTGCTGGCTTCGGCCGGAGAATGACGCCAAGCATATAAACCTAGCTGAACTCGATGCTACACTGAAAGGAGTCAATCTAGCGCTTCAGTGGCAGGCTAGAATCCTTCACATCATCATGGATTCCACGTGTGTGCATCGGTGGATGACCAATGCCTTGAACGGAAAAGCACGTCTGACAACGAAGGCGTCGGCCGAAATGTTGATCCGGAGGCGGCTTGCTACTCTAACCGAAACCACTAAGGAATACGACTTGGTCATAGATGTGATACTGGTGCAGTCCTGTTTGAATCAGGCGGATCGTCTGACCAGAGTGCCACGCCGTTGGCTAGACCTGCCAAAAGAAGTGAACGAGTCAGCACCTGTAAATTGCGCTGCAGTGGGACATAGACTCAGCCCGGAGCATATTAATGATGTCCATTGCCAAAGCGGGCACCCCGGTGTAAACCGAACACTTTACTTCGCCAGATTGGTTGACCCCTCTGTGTCTCGGAGGGCTGTGAAATCTGTTGTGGGAAGCTGCAACACCTGCCGATCGATCGACCCAGCACCTGTCCGGTGGAAGAAGGGAATGCTCAGTGTGAAGCGTAATTGGGATAGGATTGCGATGGACATAATGCACTACAATGGGAGGCATTTTTTGACGCTTATCGATTGTGGACCATCTAGGTTTTCATTGTGGCGGTTCCTTCGCCGGCAGGACGCGGCTGCCATTATCCATGAGTTGGAAGGTGTGTTCCTCGAGCGTGGCCCTCCTTCTGAGATACTCACCGACACTTTTGTTAGTGAGCCATTTAAACAGTTTGCAGATGGCTGGGGTGTCCATCTGCGTTTTCGGTGTGCCCATGTTCCCAGTGGAAACGGGATTATTGAGCGCAATCACAGAACTGTTAAGACAATCGCAGCGCGGAAGGGGTGTACGGTACCTGAAGCAGTCTATTGGTACAACGTCACCCCTAAGGACGATGTTTCACCCTCCACCGCGCCAGCCAACGCGCTACATACATACCGTGTCAGGGTGAGAGGTTTGGAGAGCAGCTCACTACCCGAACCGGAGCCACCACAAAAGAACATAAAAGAGGGAGATGTCGTCTGGGTAAAAAAAACCCCGAGGCCAGTGCACGACTCGCCACGAAACCGGTCATGTCACTGAAGTGATCAGCCCGCAGGCGGTGCGAGTTGATGGAGTACCTTGTCTTAAGATCAGTATTCCAAACGCAGCTGCCGCTTGACGAAGATAGTGAAATTGAATCCGTGACCAGCGACCCATCATTCTGGTTCATGACGGCTTCAACGCACAGCGACACTGAGAGTGGTAGCCTTCAAAGTACTGACCCTCCTGCTGATGATGAAGACCCAGACAGTGATACTGCGATGCTCAGCTTTAAGTTCGCCGACATTCGTGTCACGGAAGACAGCGCAAACGATGATGAAGCCCCGAATCCCCCTCTCCGAAGAAGCACTCGAAGAAAAAGGCCACCGCCTCCCTGCTCTTTCTGTGATAATGAGATCAGGGGGGAGTGTGTAATAAATTGCGAACAGACGGGCTTACCTGACAAACGCTCGAGGTGTGCACTCTGCAAAGCGGGCACGTCCAAAGAAAAATGGCAAGATGGCGGCGGCCGGTTAATATTGCCAAGTAATCACGCAAAATCTCGTGTTCTCTCGCACACACGAGAGTTCAGCTTAGCATAAAAACGGGTCACTGTGAGCAAGAAGGGAGAAGGAAAAACGTAGTCAAGACAAAGACGACGCTTCTGACGACTGAGAAGAAAAAAGAAGAAAAAGAGCAAGAAGTAGAAGAGGAAGAAGAGAACGATACATGAGAAGACGAGGTGTGTGCGGTTTTGAGTAAATCGAAACAGACAGAAAAAAAAACTCTGATTACATGCAACTGGGCTGAATTTCAGTTTTTACATTGAGGAATTCTGAGCATGTGCAAACCAAAAATAAATCATTCTTCATCAATCATACATTTGCTCCTGATTTTTTAACCCGTGCTACTATAAGATATTTTCCTGGTTTAGATAATGCATATTTTATCGAGATAAATGACTAATTAGATATCAGATAATTTAAATACATAAAAAATTAAATATTGACAGCAACCATCAACCATTATGGCAACCAGTTTCTGGTGGAAGTATTTTAATATGAATCCTGAAAATAAGAAAAAAAATCTATCTCCAGCGACTATATCAAAGGGTGGCAAATCAGCAAAAACTCTTACAACGACTAATATATTAAATCATCTTAGAAAAGTTCATCCAAAAGAAGCAAAAGTTGAAGATTAGAAAAGGAAACAATGAATATTCAGGAACTGACATTCCAGAAACAAGTGGCAGCAACTATGAGCCTCCAGCGTTATATCAAACTACTATAGCATTAATATTGGCCAAGAAGAAAATTTGGGATATTAATCATTCTAAGCCACAAGAGATCCATTACCTAATAGAAAGAATTAATTACTGTTGATATTCAACCATATTCTGTAAGATCTGACATTGGATTTAATAGGCTTATTACAAAACTTTATTCAATATTCCATCAAAAAAGTACTTCAATAAAAAAAAATAATTTCAGATATATTTACAAAAGTAAAAACAAAAATTCAATTGTTTCTTGATGAAATTATCACCATTTCTTTGACTATATACATTTGGACATACAAATAATGATCCTTTTCTGAGTTTGACAAGTCATTGACTTTCAAATGACTTTGAACAGTGCAGAGCTGTACTTATAGTTGTTCCGTTCTCTGGTACACACACAAGTATAAGAATAAGTGAAGAATTGCGCAACGTTCTGGATGAGTATAAAATCTCCAATAAAGTTTTCTTAGTTATACAAGATTCAGTGCTGATGTTAGGGAATGTGGTTTAGCATTACTGTTATGTTTCATACATACATTACAACTCTCAGTAAATGACTCATTATTTTCCCAACAGGCTGTGAAAACAATCATTACAACAGAAATATAGTCTCTCACTTTAATCTTCATTAACAATGAGCAAATTAACTGAAATACAGGATCAGTTTAATTTGGAAAAACATAAACTCATTCAAGATGTTACTTTAGGGTGGAATTCAACATATTACATGCTAAAAATGAAGTTAAAACAACAAAAAGTTCTAGTAATGTATGTTGTTCATAATAAGATTTCTACCTTAACAACTTATCAATGGGGACTTGTTCAAAAAATTGTACAGTTACTGAGACCATTTGAAGAAATCACTAAAGAAACAAGTAACAGAACTTCAAGTATATCGATAATAATAACTACAATTTTAGTTCTGAGGTTATTTTTGTCAAAATCTATCAAATCTAATTCTAATAGTTCTGACTTTAGTGGAATACTTCGTACCACTGTGGAAGAATTCAGTAAATCAATGGAAACAAAATGTTCAGTTTATATAAATAATAAAAGCTTGTGTGTGTCTATTTTCCTAGATCCAAGATTCAAATTTAAAGAATAAACAAACATAAAAACACCATATCGAATTGGATTTTACATCTACTTTTTATTCATGATAATGAAGCAGAATCAAGCTCTGGTGAGGTTCAAGAAGATCAGAGTAAAAGTAAAATTGTATTTCTTTCGAGCTTGTTCGATAAACCTACAGTAACAGATCAAAACTTAAAACAGGTAAAAACTGAGTTAAACCTGGAAACTGCAACTGCAACAGAAATATGTGAATCACAATCTAAACTCAAAAGGAGTAAATCCCTTATGCTTAAGTGCACAAAAGAACTTCATTATTATGTAGTTTTGCATAACTCGCAAGTGGTAAAAATAGACACAGAAGACCTTCTCACTGCTGAGTAAACTGACTTCAAAATATTTAAGCACACAACCTTCATCGGTGGAGAGTGAAAGCCTCTTTAATACAGGTTGTAATGTGTATGAACTTCCAAAGCACAGACTGTGTCATGAGAATGGAGAAACTAATGTTTCTACATTACAACTTAAAAGTATTCAATTTTAAATATTGATGAGACTATGAGGCAGCCAGAATAGTAGACCAGCAGCAGGTGCAGAGCAGAGGTAATCATTGTAGTATTCTCTAGTGGAAGCAGAACTTCAGCTTATATTTATTCATTTAAAAATTGGAATTTGTACTTTGCAGTTTGTTTGTAATTTAATTTTTATCATCTAGTTGTTTAATTATATTCATTTAAGAATTCAAAATTGTACTTTGCATTTTGTAACTTCAAAAAAAGGCAAAAAACCGTAATAGAAGCCAGACACTTAACAAATGCCATGTTAAATTGGCAGTTACTATGTTAATATGTCAAAGCTATCTGATGAGTCGCTTGGTAGTGATGAAATGTTTTAAATTTAGTTGGAAAGAGAAAAGTAATTAATCAATCAATTAATCAGCAAATCGAGCGATTATCGATTAATTGGCAAAGTGTCCGATAAGGCTGATTATCAATTACTTGTTGATTAATCAGTGCATCCCTAATGGCAACACTTCAACGACCAACAACGACCATAATCTAAGTCTCTCTCCTCCGACTTTGAGCACGTGGTGCAATGAAGTAAAACATGGCTGATTAGTTTTAACACATTTAAAACCAAGTTTCTGTCTTTTCACCATAAACGCTCAGATCTCCACTCAGCCACAATTGATATGAATGGCTCTCGTTTCAAAAAAGCTCCTTGCTTCAACAAGCTTCTGGGTCCAACTTTCACTCCTGACCTGAAATGGGAGACTTAAATCAAATCTGTTGCCAAAGTCTCTTGAAAAATGATTGCATCATTTAATTGCTCTAGAAAGTATCTCACTCCCGATGCAACCCTCTACCTAAAACAGAGCCAAATACATCATAAAATCTTGTACTGTTGCCACATCTAGATAGGAGCTGCTCAAAACATCTTATCTTGCCTTGACAGAGTTAAAAACTGGCTTTGAAACTTAATAGGTGATGCCCCGTTTTCTCCTCCTTACAGACTCTTTCCTACAAAAAGACACTGCAAGCCTGTCTCTTCTCTATCATTATTTTTGTGGTAAATGCTCATCTGAGATTCAATCTATACCTCCTTCATCGTTGCTAAACTTTCACAAAGCACTCATTTATCTACACCCACTATCCACAATTTCACCCACATTCTGTCTGTACCTAAATCTAAACACAAATTCCATGAACAAAGCTTATTTCCTCGACCTTCCTGCCTGTGGAACTCTGTTCTGGTGGGCTGCTTTCCAGCTGACTACAATATGGTCATTTTCATGTCTAATCTAAACAAGGTTTTGTTGAGCTGTCTCCTTAACTAATCAAATTATACCCAATTCCCACCACTAACTATCACTATGTTGTTGTCTGGTGACACTCATTAAACCTTATCCTTGAGTGGCCTTCAGGAAGAAATAATGAAAATGTCAATATATCTAAAGTATTCAATATTTACTTGGAATTCTACATTTGAATGAGTCAGATTCTAAAAATTCTAAGAATAATCAGACTAGTACTCCACTATAAGGGTTATCCATAGTGTAGTGTTATCATAGAACTACTTTCATACGCGTAACAAGTAAATCATGGCATATGAATATTGATGTCAACCGCCTAATACATATGTATTCGACAATATGGTGTAGATCTCTACACATGTACATTCAATCTCTCTTCTTATGTAAATATGTCAATAAAGTTCTATATTAAATAAAACCACAACTTGGTTATCAATTACTTATAACAACAAACCTAAACAAACGACATGGTGGCAGCGAAATGGATACTGAACATTTATAACAGTTAAAAAAAAAAAAAAACTCACTCAGTTGGATTGACTAGTCGCAACCGACAACAGAAAACAAAAAAAAACAAAAAACAAAAAAATTCGGCAACAGACCAGAAAGGAAAAACATTTCTTTCACAAAAGACAAAACTTCAGCAACAGACACGAGAGGAAAAATACGTTTACAAAAGACAAAAGAAGGCATGTAAACCAATTTTCATTAATTTACCCACCTTTGCATTTTATAAAATTTTGCTGTCATTCTCGTATATGCTATAAACACGTGTGAATTTTTGCACAATAGCAGACATTTTGAATTTTTGTCAACTGTTGCTATCGTATATGTCCCCGTAAACACGTGTGGATTTTCGCACACCGACAGACATATTGAATTTTTTTTTTATCGAAAAAATACATAGCCGTTAATAATAATGTCTACCAATAATGACATTATTCCGTTTATAGACTGGGAAATGCCAAATTCAGCGGAAACATTTAAACTTTTTAAACAGAGGCTAGAACTATATTTTGCTATAAACAAAATAAAAACCGACCAACAAGTTAATTACATACTGCTAAAGACCGGCAACGAAGGTCTCAAAAAATTTAACACTTGGAAATTAACAGATGAGGAAAAACGTTCTCCCGAAACCATTTTTAATAAATTCTTGGAGTATTTAGAACCTAAAGAAAACTTTAGGATTAACAGACTAAAACTAATGTCTTATAAACAAAAACAAAATGAGACATTAGACGACTTCGTCAATAGATGTCGTCAACTTATGTTAAAATGCTCACTAACCGACACTGAACAAGAACAGCGAATTATAGAACTAATTATTGCGAGTACCCCAATTGTCGAATTCCAGAAAGAACTAGTATGAAAAGATAATACGCTAACACTGGATGAAACCATCCGAATTGGTAAAGCGTACAAAGCAACAAACGCACATATTAAACAGCTTACAGAGATGTTAAACACCAATAACGAGGAGGACAATAGCGCCAATACTGACATACAAGCAATTACAAAATATAAACAAAATAGAAAGACAAACAACTGCCTTAATTGCGGAAAAAGTCACGAACGTCGACGTGAAGCATGCCCAGCATTTGGTTCCAAATGCAAAACGTGTGGAAAATATAACCACTGAGCAACAGTATGTTTATATAACAGAAGATCAAGGTCAAGGTCGCAAAACAGAGACCGTGTAAAAACTAAAACTATCAAACATAAACCAGACCAAGAAAAAACACTTCATCCAAACTGATATATTATCCAGGAACAACAGCCAGGAACTAAATGAACAATTCGAAAATTTAACTTTTTCTACCATTAACACACCCTCTCAAACACAGAGAGATGAAGCCTTCGCTTATATAAATATAAAATTACCTAATCGAAACGGGACTCACAGACTACGAATTAAAGTCGATACTGGAGCCCAAGGTAATACATTACCAATTTCTACATTCTGTAGAATGTTTCTTGAGAAATTAACCACTGATGGATTCCCAAAACTAAAAACAGATGACATTGTTGTCTATAGTAAAACGGACAAAGAGAATGATAAGATCTTGTACAGGCTCATGCAAGTAGCTGCAAAAAATGGTCTTGTGTTTAATTCAGCAAAATGCAAGATAAAATATATCTTTCTTTGGAATGATATATAGTGAAAATGGTGTTAGCCCAGACCCAGAAAAACTTCAAGACTTACAAGACATGCCATATCCAATATGCAAAAAAGAACTACAAGAATTCTTAGGCCTTGTCACATATTTATCACCATTCATCCCAAATTTGGCTGACAAGACACATACATTAAGAGGCTTGTTCAAGAAAGACGTGCCTTTTCTCTGGGAAGAGCATCACAAGGTATGCTTTGAAACACTTAAAACAATAATCACCAAAGACTCCACATTAACGTACTTCAACACGAATGAAGTACCAATACTGCAAACTGATGTGAAATGCAAAACAAAAAACCTATTGTATATGCATCAAAGTCTCTAACAGACGCCGAGCAATGGTATGCATGTATAGAAAGGGAACTTC
The DNA here is from genome assembly GCF_053919585.1 of Euprymna scolopes. Taxonomy (NCBI): domain Eukaryota; kingdom Metazoa; phylum Mollusca; class Cephalopoda; order Sepiida; family Sepiolidae; genus Euprymna; species Euprymna scolopes. The sequence goes on from NC_136483.1 coordinate 123,022,796, forward strand.
TAGCAATTGTATTTGGTGTCCACGGATATCATGTCTACCTATATGGACGGAAGTTCAAGGTACACACTGATCATAAACCCTTGGTCATGATACTACAGAAACCACTGACCAGTGCACCTCCTAGGCTACAACGAATGATGACCAAATTACAGGGATACCAGATACAAATAGAATACATACCAGGCAAAGAAATGACTGTAGCTGATACACTAAGTCGCCTCCCCAGTACTCAAAACATTGACATGATCGACTTAGATATTCGAGTTTACTTGGTGAGATTCAGGAGCAAACGCCTGAATGAAATAAAAAAGGAAACAAAGTCTGATCCAATACTCAACCAATTACATGAAACCATAACAACAGGATGGCCAGAGTCAATTAAGGAAGTACCACCGACAATTCGGTCATACTGGTCATACAGAGATGAGTTATCTGTCAGTGATGGCATAATTATGAAAGGCTCAAGGATAAAACCAGCAGAAAACTATCCTGGACCAACTACATTACAGCCATCAAGGTATCGAAAAGACACGTCTGCAAGCTAGAGATACTGTATACTGGGAGCAAATTAACACTGATATTGAGAACATGATCAAAAAGTGTTCAATATGCCAGGAAAACCTCCCAGCACAACCATAGGAAACTTTACAACCACATGACATCCCTAGCAGAGCATGGGAAGTTGTTGGCACTGACTTGTTCCAATGTAACGACCAGGAATACCTCATAATTACCGATTATTATAGTAAATTCCCAATCATACGGAAAATGGATGGCATGGACACAAGCAACATGGTGATATCAACAATGAAGCAGATATTTTCAGAACATGGAATTCTCACTAGAGTTATTAGTGATAACGAACCACAGTACTCCAGTGAAGCATTTAAAGAATTTGCGCAACAATGGTAATTCGATCATAACACATAGCATATACTCATGATTGTAGCAGCAGGAGGAGCATATACTTAAATGAGCATAGACTCATGATTGGAGCAGCAGGAGGAGCATATACTCAAATGAGCATAGACTCATGATTGCAGCAGCAGGAGGAGCATATACTCAAATGAGCATATACTCATGATTGTAGTAGCAGGAGGAGCATATACTCAAATGAGCATATACTCATGATTGTAGCAGCAGGAGGAGCATATACTCAAATGAGCATAGACTCATGATTGTAGCAGCAGGAGGAGCATATACTCAAATGAGAATATACTCATGATTGTAGCAGCAGGAGGAGCATATACTCAAATGAGCATAGACTCATGATTGCAGCAGGAGGAGGAACATATACTCAAATGAGCATATACTCATGATTGTAGCAGGAGGAAGAGCATATACTCAAACGAGCATATACTCATGACTGTAGCAGCAGGAGGAGCATATACTCAAATGAGCATAGACTCATGGTTGGAGAGGGTAGGAGGAGCATATACTCAAATGAGCATATACTCATGATTGTAGCAGCAGGAGGAGCATATACTCGAATGAGCATAGACTCATGATTGGAGCAGTAGGAGGAGCATATACTCAAATGAGCATATACTCATGATTGTAGCAGCAGGAGGAGCATATACTCAGATGAGCATATACTCATGATTGTAGCAGGAGGAAGAGTATATACTCAAATGAGCATATACTCATGATTGTAGCAGCAGGAGGAGCATATACTCAAATGAGCATATACTCATGATTGTAGCAGCAGGAGGAGCATATACTCAAATGAGCATATACTCATGATTGTAGCAGCAGGAGGAGCATATACTCAAATGAGCATATACTCATGATTGTAGCAGCAGGAGGAGCATATACTCGAATGTGCATAGACTCATGATTGGAGCAGTAGGAGGAGCATATACTCAAATGAGCATATACTCATGATTGTAGCAGCAGGAGGAGCATATACTCAAATGAGCATATACTCATGATTGTAGCAGGAGCATATACTCAAATGAGCATATACTCATGATTGTAGCAGCAGGAGGAGCATATACTCGAATGTGCATAGACTCATGATTGGAGCAGCAGGAGGAGCATATACTCAAATGAGCATATACTCATGATTGTAGCAGCAGGAGGAGCATATACTCAAATGAGCATATACTCATGATTGTAGCAGCAGGAGGAGCATATACTCAAATGAGCATAGACTCATGATCGCAGCAGCAGGAGGAGCATATACTCAAATGAGCATAGACTCATGATTGTAGCAGTAGGAGGAGCATATACTCAAATGAGCATATACTCATGATTGTAGCAGCAGGAGGAGCATATACTCAAATGAGCATATACTCATGATTGTAGCAGCAGGAGGAACATATACTCAAATGAGCATAGACTCATGATTGCAGCAGCAGGAGGAGCATATACTCAAATGAGCATATACTCATGATTGTAGCAGCAGGAGGGGCATATACTCAAATGAGCATAGACTCATGATTGCAGCAGAAGGAGGAGCATATACTGAAATGAGCATATACTCATGATTGTAGCAGCAGGAGGAGCATATACTGAAATGAGCATAGACTCATGATTGTAGCAGCAGGAGGAGCATATACTCAAATGAGCATAGACTAATGATTGCAGCAGCAGGATGAGCATATACTCAAATGAGCATATACTCATGATTGTAGCAGCAGGAGGAGCATATACTCAAATGAGCATATACTCATGATTGGAGCAGTAGGAAGAGCATATACTCAAATGAGCATATACTCATGATTGTAGCAGCAGGAGGGGCATATACTCAAATGAGCATATACTCATGATTGTAGCAGCAGGAGGAGCATATACTGAAATGAGCATAGACTCATGATTGTAGCAGCAGGAGGAGCATATACTCAAATGAGCATATACTCATGATTGTAGCAGCAGGAGGAGCATATACTCAAATGAGTATATACTCATGATTGTAGCAGCAGGAGGAGCATATACTCAAATGAGCATATACTCATGGTTGTAGCAGTAGGAGGAGCATATACTCAAAGCATAGACTCATGATTGTAGCAGCAGGAGGAGCATATACTCGAATGAGCATAGACTCATGATTGGAGCAGTAGGAGGAGCATATACTCAAATGAGCATATACTCATGATTGTAGCAGCAGGAGGAGCATATACTCAAATGAACATATACTCATGATTGTAGCAGTAGGAGGAGCATATACTCAAAGCATAGACTCATGATTGTAGCAGCAGGAGGAGCATATACTCACATGAGCTTAGCCTCATGATTGCAGTAGCAGGAGGAGCATATACTCAAATGAGCATATACTCATGATTGTAGCAGCAGGAGGAGCATATACTCAAATGAGCATAGACTCATGATTGCAGCAGCGGGAGGAGCATATACTCAAATGAGCATATACTCATGATTTTAGCAGGAGGAAGAGCATATACTCAAATGAGCATATACTCATGATTGTAGCAGCAGGAGGAGCATATACTCAAATGAGCATAGACTCATGATTGCAGCAGCAGGAGGAGCATATACTCAAATGAGCATATACTCATGATTGTAGCAGCAGGAGGAGCATATACTCAAATGAGCATATACTCATGATTGTAGCAGCAGGAGGAGCATATACTCATGATTGCAGCAGGAGGAGGAGGAGTATATACTCATGACTTCCTTTCTAGCTTTTTCGATCAAAGACCATCACTCAGGTGAGTTGACAACGTGACTGAGTTTATAAAAGGTTAATCGTGTTACCATTATCTCTCTTTCTACCCGGCTTTTGCTTGACTGCACACTCTGCTGCTGGGGTGCAACTTTGCCTGGGCCTTTGGCCCTGAGTCAATGAGAAGACAAACAAGTCAACACGGCTACCTCTGCTGCACACGGACTTCAATGCGGCACACACATACACTCTTCTTCTTCCATGCTCAAATTATAAGTGATTCGGCCACTGACCAATCATTGGCGCATTGATTCATCTGATTCATAGAAACTTCTTCAGCCCCTTTTGGAAGTCAGCAGAGAGAACTCGACCAGCAGCCAGACATCCTTCTTTCTCTATTGTCTCTGTCCACTTTACATTCCAGCATCGACGATTTTCATTAAAAATAAATGTTCCTAACCTGACGGACTACACAAAGAATGACTTCCTGACTGACAGACCCAAAAGAACCTTCTCTTTTATCTTTCTCAACCCGGACATAGTCCAACGGTCAACTTTCTGCTGCTGAAATAAATCCTTTTGTTGTTTTGAAAAGGGTTCTGTTGTTTGTTCCGTGCTTTTGTGTTAGACATTTTACATTTGTGTTAGGGGTGCTTATAACTAATCCCCTAGAATAAGAAAATATAGGATTATGATTTTAGGGGATTAGTTGTAAGCACCCCTAATAACGACTGTTTCAATTAAAAAGCAAAATATTCTTTTCACATCACAAATACACCACATATTTTCAAGTATTGTGCTTATTCCTTCAAATCAGCCATCTTGAGAAAGTTTTGACATAAAGACTAAACGTTGATGAATATTAAAATAATTTTCGGTTTTTAATTTTTTTTTTAATATCCATTATCATCATATCTATCTATCTTGCTATCTAACTAACTAACTAACTAACTAACTAAAACTAAGTGTAGATAGATAGATAGATAGATAGATAGATAGATAGATAGATAGATAGAAATTAAAGTGTTTTGAGACGGTGGTGGGTGGTGGGCCAGTGGGGGTAACATCATGTGCGGGGGGGGGGTGAGTTTTCATTATTGTATAGATTCGCCGAATTATAGTTGCCTGACGTTTTTATTCCTAGAACACGAGAGTGTTGGGTGTGGACGGGTATAGAGGTGAAGTTAGAGTGTTTATTCTTATTATTTTATACCCTAGAACAGTTACTTAGATATTTTCACCTTCAACAATAAAAACATTTCGCAGAAAACAGACAGATAGGCGTGACGTATCTAAGCGCTGATTGGTCGACGCTCGAAGGTGCGGCGGAAACTTTTTGGTTGCTATTTTGTTTTTCAACTTGTATATTTTGCTTCATAAAGCTTATGTGACCCTGACATGTGGTTAGTTTTATTCTGTTAACGTCAGAGAAAATCAGATTGTTCTCACATTTCTAGCACTTCTGTGAACATGGTAAGTGCGCAACTTTCGTTGTTTTGTTATTTCTTTTGGTTTTCGTAATTTTTATCATAAATTATTTTGTAGGCGCTTCTTAGATTTAAAAACAAAAAAAAACTTAAGAAAAAAATTGCATTTTTTTCTTGATTATCGCACAATTTTTAAAGTAAATTAAAAAAAAAACTTTCAAAAATATATTTTTAATTTACGGTAGAGAGGGTGTCATTCCATTCTTGAGCACTTATAGCCGAGCCGATGTAGCTGATTAACATTGAATTATTTCAGTTACACCGGGTATAAAGTGAGTGTTCGTTGTACACTCTTCGTACATGAAATAAATTTGAGGGGGATATTTTTAAGTACCCTCATCGAAAAGCCATTATTTCGAAACTCGAGCAAAATTTCCTGTCTTTCTTAAAAAACATGCGGCAGCACATTTTATGTCCACCACCACCACCACCACTCCAACAACCACCACTAAAGTAACTTACCAGACAACTATGTGAAATTGAAGAAAATTCTTTAAAAATTAAAAACTGGTGTTTATTTGTACGTGTATTCCGAATATTTGCCGATTTTACGATATTTTTTCGGTTTATTTTTATTTTAAAAAGTAAACATACCTTATCTTTTCTGTCCTCATTAAAAGCGAAATCTTTCTAGATTGACGCAATTTTAAATTTGTCTCACTCTAGAGTACTTCCAATTTTCTTTCTTTCTTTTTTTTTTCCGAGAGGAATTTTCTTCAGATTACAAACTTGTTTTGTGTCTAACTCTTCTCTCGGTTTAAATATTTGTCAATTTTACATTTTTTCGGTTTATTTTTATTTTATTTTATTTATTATTTATTTATTTATTTTTACTTTTAAAAATAGAATTAACGTTGATATGACTTTTGTTCTTTATCTTTTTTTTTCCTCGGTCAGTGAAAGAGAAATCCTTCTAGAGCGCGACAATGTTTATTTTGTCCCAATACAAAGTGCCTCTTTTTGAGGAGATGCATATGTGAGTGGCTAGCAATTTGTTTCTGTTCGTCTGACTCTTCGCCTTGACTTGTCACAAAGTTAATGTCGCATTCTGGATTGAGACAAAATAAAAATGGACGCAGTCTAGTCTTCTTTCGCTAATCGCGGACAGAATGAACGTTAAAGTGTAATATCAGAACAAGAACATATACTACACTTTAATATTAATTTATTTTGTAAAGTAAAAATAAAAAATGAAAGTTAACAAAAAAATATCGTAACAATCGAAAAATATTCAGAGCCGACGTAAAAATAAACACCACTTATTTTTATTTTTTTTTTTAGTATGTAAAGCAGACGAATTTTCTTCAATTTAAAATGGTTGCCATTGATAGGTTAATTTGAACCACATGAGACAAATTCTTGATTGTGATTGGTGGAGGGCATAGAAAACATTGCATATGTATGCTTCAAATCCTCTCTTTATTTCTCTAAATTGCGTACACGTTTTTTCTTGCAGACAACATACATTGACAAGGGCGAAAAGGTAAGTTCCATTCAATTACGAACTCACTGGGGGGGGGCACGGCTTTGCCCGGTCAAAAATATGCTTAAATATATAAATATATTTTAATTTGTCCATATTTCGTATGCTACAACAGAACACCAACCATTCTAATTTGTTTTACCTGTCGCAAATTTACAGTTTGCATGGCATGAACCCCTGAATTCTGGGACTATTTACACAATTTCACCGCCTTCAGTACATGATGCGTTCCCGTGCGCACGCGCGTAGTCAAGTGACTTATCACATCGCGGAGGAATCTTTTAGCGGACATTTGAAATAACAAAGTTTTTAAAAAATGGGGTTCATTTTTTGTTTTTGTTACGTAGTTTATAATGTTTTTAATTGATCTAAAAAAGATTTTCACGAATTTACAAAAACATTTTTGTTTTCCGTTATTTTTGTTGGGGGGGGGGTAAGGCGGAGGCGTAATTATATATACATATACTTATTATAGAAATTGTGTAATTTAAACATAATATATAAATATATATATATATATATATATATATATATATATATATATATATATATATAATTATTATAGAAATTGTGTAATTTAACAGGTGTTTCTGTTTCTCTGTTTCTGCAGTTTAATTAACCTTTTTTCCGTAAGTAACGCGCCGACATTTACCGAGGAGAATATCGTTTAACATTTTACAAAAATTCTGTTTAAATTGGGGAGGGAGGAGCGACAAAGGAGGAAAAAAATGTGACGTCTTTGCCGATGCGTCCATGGCAAAGCCGGAAGTCGTGAACGTCGAAATTAAGCGTAGTCAATGCAACGCCAACGGTGATGATGACTTGTTAAAATGTCGGCGAAAAAAGCGATCCTTCCTTGTACAAAAGGGCAGAGTCGAGGGTGATGAATATTTTTAACCATTTTTTTTATATTTGTCGTCCGAAGGATCGAGGTTTAAAACAATACCAATTCCATCGCGTTCCGACCCGTCTGTCGGAAGTTTTTGTGACACACACACACACACACACACACACACACACACACACACATTTTGCCCTTTATATATATATATATATATATATATATATATATATATATATATATATATATATATAGAAGATTACATATATTTTTCAAATTTTAGTATATACTAGCGAGGGTACCCGGCGTTGCCCAGGTGTGGAGAGGTGGTGTAGTAAGGAAACCCAGGGAAAAGAGAGGTGTTGCTCGGATCGAGTAGGGAACTGGGAGGTTAAAAATAAAGAAAGGCGAAACAACAGTAGACAGTTTGGGTGGAGAGAGAAAAAAAAAGTAGGAGTAGGCAGGCAGTATCAAACCCGTAACGGGAAGGAGGAAAAGAAAGTGAAAAAACATAACGTCCTAGCCAATGTCTCCATGACCGAACCGGAAGTGGAGAGCATTGAAATTAAGCCTAGTAAATTTGAAAGAAAACAATGACTTGCGAAAATATTGATGAAAAACCGACCCCACCCTGTAAAAAACGGCCAAGTTTAGGGTGAAGGAATTAATGTTTGGGGTCAATTTTTCGATATTTGTCGTCCAAAGGATGGAGCTTTAAAACGATACTGATCTTGTCGCGATCCATCCCCCTCTATCAAAAGTTTTTGCAAGACATACAAACACACACACAATTTTGCCTTTTATATATTAGACTAGCAGGAGTACCCGGTGTTGCCCAGGTGTAGTAAGGGATCCTGGGGGGGGGGTAAAAAAGTGGTAGTAGCGGGGGGGGTCCAGCAGTTTGGGTGAAGGGAGGTGTTAAAAAAAAGTGGTAGTAGGCAGACAGGCCCGAACTTGTAACGCGAAGGAGAAATAAAAAACAATAGCATCTTAGCCGATGTCTCCATCGCACAACTGAAAGTCGAGGGTGTTGAAATTAAATGTATTCAATCCAACGGTGACGATGACTTGCTAAATGTCAGCGAAAAAATCGACCCCTCCTTGTACAAAACTGCCCAGTTAAAGGTGAAGGTATCCATGTTTTTGGCCAATTTTTTAATATGTGCTGTCCAAAGGATCATGCTTGAAAACGATACTGATCTTGTGAGGATCCATCACATGTGTCACAAGTTCTTGCGAGACATACAAACACACACACATTTTGCCCTAAAAGGCAAAAATGGCGCGCACATTTTTATATCCATGAAAGGCTTTGTTTCGGGGGGGGGGGGGTCTCGATCACGTTACTATTTTTAGAACTTTTTATATTTGCTCCTTAGATCATAAGATTTACGATTTGCAAACGTCATCTTTACATTTATTTTGATCGACTTATAAAAAATTCCCTTTATTCCGTCCTTTCGTGTGTTTGTTCGTATAAATAAAATGAAACTAAATCAAAGCAAAGGCAACCGCTTCTCAGCCTTCGTGGCCAGGACGTCTAGAAGACAATTCACTTTGATCACTGTCGGGAAAACCCTTCATATCTTATTAATTTGAGAGTTCCCCCCTTTTCGGGGGAGCTTGGTTTCCCCATGTTGGAGAAAGAAAGAAATGAAATACGGAAATATGAAGTTAATTCTAACCTACCTATTATTCTTAGAATAGAGGAATTTTTGATGTCTATGTATCATTTGCTATCTCAAACAAAAGAATATTGTACCTACCCTAGGACGGATGTTAAACATGTATGAAATAATTGTACCTTCCCTAGGATAGGGAATTTACGGTACGTTTATGAAAGAATTTTACCTTAGCTAAGACGGATAATGTACAACTCATACTTAAAATAATTTTAGCTACCCTCGGACAGATAATGTACAACTCATACTTAAAATAATTTTAGTTTCCCTCGGACGGATAATGTACAACTCATACTTAAAATAATTTTAGTTTCCCTCGGACGGATAATGTACAACTAATACTTAAAATAATTTTAGTTTCCCTCGGACAGACAATGTACAACTCATACTTAAAATAATTTTAGTTTCCCTCGGACGGATAATGTACAACTCATACTTAAAATAATTTTAGCTACCCTCGGACAGATAATGTACGACTCATACTTAAAATAATTTTAGCTACCCTCGGACAGATAATGTACGACTCATACTTAAAATAATTTTAGCTACCCTCGGACAGATAATGTACAACTCATACTTAAAATAATTTTAGCTACCCTCGGACAGATAATGTACAACTCATACTTAAAATAATTTTAGCTACCCTCGGACAGATAATGTACAACTCATACTTAAAATAATTTTAGCTACCCTCGGACAGATAATGTACAACTCATACTTAAAATAATTTTAGCTACCCTCGGACAGATAATGTACAACTCATACTTAAAATAATTTTAGCTACCCTCGGACAGATAATGTACAACTCATACTTAAAATAATTTTAGTTTCCCTCGGAGAGATAATGTACAACTAATACTTAAAATAATTTTAGTTTCCCTCGGACAGATAATGTACAACTCATACTTAAAATAATTTTAGTTTCCCTCGGACAGATAATGTACAACTCATACTTAAAATAATTTTAGTTTCCCTCGGACAGATAATGTACAACTCATACTTAAAATAATTTTAGCTTCCCTCGGACAGATAATGTACAACTAATACTTAAAATAATTTTAGTTTCCCTCGGACAGATAATGTACAACTAATACTTAAAATAATTTTAGTTTCCCTCGGACAGATAATGTACAACTCATACTTAAAATAATTTTAGTTTCCCTAGGACAGATAATGTACAACTCATACTTAAAATAATTTTAGTTTCCCTCGGACAGATAATGTACAACTAATACTTAAAATAATTTTAGTTTCCCTCGGACAGATAATGTACAACTCATACTTAAAATAATTTTAGTTTCCCTAGGACAGATAATGTACAACTAATACTTAAAATAATTTTAGTTTCCCTCGGACAGATAATGTACAACTCAAACTCATACTTAAAAGAATTTTAGTTTGCCTAGGACAGATAATGTACAACTAATACTTAAAATAATTTTAGCTACCCTCGGACGGATAATGTACAACTCATACTTAAAATAATTTTAGTTTCCCTCGGACGGATAATGTACAACTCATACTTAAAATAATTTTAGCTACCCTCGGACAGATAATGTACAACTCATACTTAAAATAATTTTAGCTACCCTCGGACAGATAATGTACAACTCATACTTAAAATAATTTTAGTTTCCCTCGGACAGATAATGTACAACTCATACTTAAAATAATTTTAGTTTCCCTCGGACAGATAATGTACAACTCATACTTAAAATAATTTTAGCTACCCTCGGACAGATAATGTACAACTCATACTTAAAATAATTTTAGTTTCCCTCGGACAGATAATGTACAACTCATACTTAAAATAATTTTAGCTACCCTCGGACAGATAATGTACAACTCATACTTAAAATAATTTTAGTTTCCCTCGGACAGATAATGTACAACTCATACTTAAAATAATTTTAGTTTCCCTCGGACAGATAATGTACAACTCATACTTAAAATAATTTTAGTTTCCCTCGGACAGATAATGTACAACTCATACTTAAAATAATTTTAGCTACCCTCGGACAGATAATGTACAACTCATACTTAAAATAATTTTAGCTACCCTCGGACAGATAATGTACAACTCATACTTAAAATAATTTTAGCTACCCTCGGACAGATAATGTACAACTCATACTTAAAATAATTTTAGTTTCCCTCGGAGAGATAATGTACAACTCATACTTAAAATAATTTTAGCTACCCTCGGACAGATAATGTACAACTCATACTTAAAATAATTTTAGCTACCCTCGGACAGATAATGTACAACTCATACTTAAAATAATTTTAGCTACCCTCGGACAGATAATGTACAACTCATACTTAAAAAAATTTTAGCTACCCTCGGACAGATAATGTACAACTCATACTTAAAATAATTTTAGTTTCCCTCGGACAGATAATGTATAACTCATACTTAAAATAATTTTAGTTTCCCTCGGACAGATAATGTACAACTAATACTTAAAATAATTTTAGTTTCCCTCGGACAGATAATGTACAACTCATACTTAAAATAATTTTAGTTTCCCTCGGACAGATAATGTACAACTAATACTTAAAATAATTTTAGTTTCCCTCGGACAGATAATGTACAACTCATACTTAAAATAATTTTAGTTTCCCTCGGACAGATAATGTACAACTAATACTTAAAATAATTTTAGCTACCCTCGGACAGATAATGTACAACTCATACTTAAAATAATTTTAGTTTCCCTCGGACAGATAATGTACAACTAATACTTAAAATAATTTTAGTTTCCCTCGGACAGATAATATACAACTCATACTTAAAATAATTTTAGTTTCCCTCGGACAGATAATGTACAACTAATACTTAAAATAATTTTAGTTTCCCTCGGACAGATAATGTACAACTCATACTTAAAATAATTTTAGTTTCCCTCGGACAGATAATGTACAACTAATACTTAAAATAATTTTAGCTACCCTCGGACAGATAATGTACAACTCATACTTAAAATAATTTTAGCTACCCTCGGACAGATAATGTACAACTCATACTTAAAATAATTTTAGCTACCCTCGGACAGATAATGTACAACTCATACTTAAAATAATTTTAGTTTCCCTCGGACGGATAATGTACAACTCATACTTAAAATAATTTTAGCTACCCTCGGACAGATAATGTACGACTCATACTTAAAATAATTTTAGCTACCCTCGGACAGATAATGTACAACTCATACTTAAAATAATTTTAGCTACCCTCGGACAGATAATGTACAACTCATACTTAAAATAATTTTAGTTTCCCTCAGACGGATAATGTACAACTCATACTTAAAATAATTTTAGCTACACTCGGACAGATAATGTACGACTCATACTTAAAATAATTTTAGCTACACTCGGACAGATAATGTACGACTCATACTTAAAATAATTTTAGCTACCCTTGGACGAACAATGTACTACTAATACTTACAATAATTTTAGCTACCCTCGGACGGATAATGTACGACTCATACTTAAAATACTTTTAGCTACCCTGGGACGGATAATGTACGACTCATACTTAAAATAATTTTAGCTACCCTCGGACGGAAAATGTACGACTCATACTTAAAATAATTTTAGTTACCCTCGGACGGATAATGTACGACTCATACTTAAAATAATTTTAGCTACCCTCGAACGGATAATGTACGACTCATACTTAAAATAATTTTAGCTTCCCTCGGACGGATAATGTACGACTCATACTTAAAATAATTTTAGCTTCCCTCGGACGGATAATGTACGACTCATACTTAAAATAATTTTAGTTTCCCTCGGACGGATAATGTACAACTCATACTTAAAATAATTTTAGTTTCCCTCGGACGAATAATGTACGATTCATACTTAAAATAATTTTAGTTTCCCTAGGACGGATAATGTACAACTCATACTTAAAATAATTTTAGCTTCCCTCGGACGGATAATGTACAACACATATTTAAAATAATTTTAGCTTCCCTCAGATGGATAATATTCAACTCATACTAAAAATAATTTTAGCTTCCCTCGGACGGATAATGTACAACACATATTTAAAATAATTTTAGCTTCCCTCGGACGGATAATGTACGACACATATTTAAAATAATTCTAGCTTTCCTCGGTAGGATAATGTGCAACACATATTTAAAATAATTTTAGCTTCCCTCGGACGAATAATGTACAACACATATTTAAAATAATTTTAGCTTCCCTCGGACGGATAATGTACAACACATATTTAAAATAATTCTAGCTTTCCTCGGACGAATAATGTACAACACATATTTAAAATAATTTTAGCTTCCCTCGGACGAATAATGTACAACACATATTTAAAATAATTTTAGCTTCCCTCGGACGGATAATGTACTACACATACTTAAAAAAATTCTAGCTTTCCTCGGACGGATAATGTACAACACATATTTAAAATATTTCTAGCTTTCCTCGCACGGATAATGTACAACACATACATAAAATAATTTTAGCTTCCCTCGGACGGATAATGTACAACACATATTTAAAATATTTTTAGCTTCCCTCGGACGGATAATGTACAACACATATTTAAAATAATTCTAGCTTTCCTCGGACGGATAATGTACAACACATATTTAAAATAATTTTAGCTTCCCTCGGACAGATAATGTACAACACATATTTAAAATAATTTTAGCTTCCCTCGGACGGATAATGTACAACACATATTTAAAATAATTCTAGCTTTCCTCGGACGGATAATGTACAACACATATTTAAAATATTTTTAGCTTCCCTCAGACGGATAATGTACAACACATATTAAAAACAATTCTAGCTTTCCTCGGACGGATAATGTACAACACATATTTAAAATAATTTTAGCTTCCCTCGGACGGATAATGTACAACACATATTAAAAATAATTTTAGCTTCCCTCGGACGGATAATATACAACACATATTTAAAATAATTTTAGCTTCCCTCGGACGGATAATGTACAACACATATTTAAAATAATTTTAGCTTTCCTCGGACGGATAATGTACAACACATATTTAAAATAATTCTAGCTTTCCTCAGACGGATAATGTACAACACATATTTAAAATAATTCTAGCTGACCTCGGACGAATAATGTACAACACATATCTAAAATAATTTTAGCTTCCCTCGGACGGATAATGTACAACACATATTTAAAATCATTTTAGCTTCCCTCGGACGGATAATGTACAACACATATTTAAAATAATTCTAGCTTTCCTCGGACGGATAATGTACAACACATATTTAAAATAATTTTAGCTTCCCTCCGACGGATAATGTACAACACATATTTAAAATAATTTTAGCTTCCCTCAGACGGATAATGTACAACACATATTTAAAATAATTCTAGCTTTCATCGGACGAATAATGTACAACACATATTTAAAATAATTTTAGCTTCCCTCGGACGAATAATGTACAACACATATTTAAAATAATTTTAGCTTCCCTCGGACGAATAATGTACAACACATATTTAAAATAATTTTAGCTTCCCTCCGACGGATAATGTACAACACATATTTAAAATAATTCTAGCTTTCCTTGGACGAATAATGTACAACACATATTTAAAATATTTTTAGCTTCCCTCGGACGGATAATGTACAACACATATTTACAATATTTGTAGCTTCCCTCGGACGGATAATGTACAACACATATTTAAAATATTTCTAGCTTTCCTCGGACGAATAATGTACAACACATATTTAAAATATTTTTAGCTTTCCTCGGACGGATAATGTACAACACATATTTAAAATAATTTTAGCTTCCCTCGGACGGATAATGTACAACACATATTTAAAATAATTCTAGCTTTCCTCGGACGGATAATGTACAACACATATTTAAAATAATTTTAGCTTCCCTCAGACGGATAATGTACAACACATATTTAAAATAGTTCTAGATTTCCTCGGACGGATAATGTACAACACATATTTAAAATAATTTTAGCTTCCCTCCGACGGATAATGTACAACACATATTTAAAATAATTCTAGCTTTCCTCGGACGGATAATGTACAACACATATTTAAAATAATTTTAGCTTCCCTCGGACGGATAATGTACAACACATATTTAAAATAATTTTAGCTTCCCTCGGACGGATAATGTACAACACATATTTAAAATAATTTTAGCTTCCCTCGGACGGATAATGTACAACACATATTTAAAATAATTCTAGCTTTCCTCGGACGGATAATGTACAACACATATTTAAAATAATTCTAGCTTTCCTCGGACGTATAATGTACAACACATATTTAAAATAATTTTAGCTTCCCTCGGACGAATAATGTACAACACATATTTAAAATAATTTTAGCTTCCCTCGGACGAATAATGTACAACACATATTTAAAATAATTTTAGCTTCCCTCGGACGGATAATGTACAACACATATTTAAAATAATTTTAGCTTCCCTCGGACGGATAATGTACAACACATATTTAAAATAATTTTAGCTTCCCTCGGACGGATAATGTACAACACATATTTAAAATAATTTTAGCTTCCCTCGGACGGATAATGTACAACACATATTTAAAATAATTCTAGCTTTCCTCGGACGAATAATGTACAACACATATTTAAAATAATTTTAGCTTCCCTCGGACGAATAATGTACAACACATATTTAAAATAATTTTAGCTTCCCTCGGACGGATAATGTACAACACATACTTAAAATAATTCTAGCTTTCCTCGGACGGATAATGTACAACACATATTTAAAATATTTCTAGCTTTCTTCGCACGGATAATGTACAACACATACATAAAATAATTTTAGCTTCCCTCGGACGGATAATGTACAACACATATTTAAAATATTTTTAGCTTCCCTCGGACGGATAATGTACAACACATATTTAAAATAATTCTAGCTTTCCTCGGACGGATAATGTACAACACATATTTAAAATAATTTTAGCTTCCCTCGGACGGATAATGTACAACACATATTTAAAATAATTCTAGCTTTCCTCGGACGGATAATGTACAACACATATTTAAAATAATTTTAGCTTCCTTCGGACGGATAATGTACAAACATATTTAAAATAATTTTAGCTTCCCTCGGACGGATAATGTACAACACATTTTTAAAATAATTCTAGCTTTCCTAGGACGGATAATGTACAACACATATTTAAAATAATTTTAGCTTCCCTCGGACGGATAATGTACAACACATATTTAAAATAATTCTAGCTTTCCTCGGACGGATAATGTACAACACATATTGTCAATAATTTTAGCTTCCCTCGGACGGATAATGTACAACACATATTTAAAACAATTCTACCTTTCCTCGGACGGATAATGGACAACACATATTTAAAATAATTTTAGCTTCCCTCGGACGGATAATGTACAACACATATTTAAAATCATTTTAGCTTCCCTCGGACGGATAATGTACAACACATATTTAAAATAATTTTAGCTTCCCTCGGACGGATAATGTACAACACATATTTAAAATAATTCTAGCTTTCCTCGGACGGATAATGTACAACACATATTTAAAATAATTTTAGCTTCCCTCAGACGGATAATGTACAACACATATTTAAAATAATTCTAGATTTCCTCGGACGGATAATGTACAACACATATTTAAAATAATTTTAGCTTCCCCTCGACGGATAATGTACGACACATATTTAAAATAATTCTAGCTTTCCTCGGACGGATAATGTACAACACATATTTAAAATAGTTTTAGCTTCCCTCGGACGGATAATGTACAACACATATTTAAAATAATTTTAGCTTCCCTCGGACGGATAATGTACAACACATATTTAAAATAATTTTAGCTTCCCTCGGACGGATAATGTACAACACATATTTAAAATAATTCTAGCTTTCCTCGGACGGATAATGTACAACACATATTTAAAATAATTCTAGCTTTCCTCGGACGTATAATGTACAACACATATTTAAAATAATTTTAGCTTCCCTCGGACGAATAATGTACAACACATATTTAAAATAATTTTAGCTTCCCTCGGACGAATAATGTACAACACATATTTAAAATAATTTTAGCTTCCCTCGGACGGATAATGTACAACACATATTTAAAATAATTTTAGCTTCCCTCGGACGGATAATTTACAACACATATTTAAAATAATTTTAGCTTCCCTCGGACGGATAATGTACAACACATATTTCAAATAATTTTAGCTTCCCTCGGACGGATAATGTACAACACATACTTAAAATAATTCTAGCTTTCCTCGGACGGATAATGTACAACACATATTTAAAATATTTCTAGCTTTCTTCGCACGGATAATGTACAACACATACATAAAATAATTTTAGCTTCCCTCGGACGGATAATGTACAACACATATTTAAAATATTTTTAGCTTCCCTCGGACGGATAATGTACAACACATATTTAAAATAATTCTAGCTTTCCTCGGACGGATAATGTACAACACATATTTAAAATAATTTTAGCTTCCCTCGGACGGATTATGTACAACACATATTTAAAATAATTCTAGCTTTCCTCGGACGGATAATGTACAACACATATTTAAAATAATTTTAGCTTCCTTCGGACGGATAATGTACAAACATATTTAAAATAATTTTAGCTTCCCTCGGACGGATAATGTACAACACATATTTAAAATAATTCTAGCTTTCCTAGGACGGATAATGTACAACACATATTTAAAATAATTTTAGCTTCCCTCGGACGGATAATGTACAACACATATTTAAAATAATTCTAGCTTTCCTCGGACGGATAATGTACAACACATATTGTCAATAATTTTAGCTTCCCTCGGACGGATAATGTACAACACATATTTAAAACAATTCTAGCTTTCCTCGGACGGATAATGTACAACACATATTTAAAATAATTTTAGCTTCCCTCGGACGGATAATGTACAACACATATTTAAAATCATTTTAGCTTCCCTCGGACGGATAATGTACAACACATATTTAAAATAATTTTAGCTTCCCTCGGACGGATAATGTACAACACATATTTAAAATAATTTTAGCTTTCCTCGGACGGATAATGTACAACACATATTTAAAATAATTCTAGCTTTCCTCCGACGGATAATGTACAACACATATTTAAAATAATTTTAGCTTCCCTCGGACGAATAATGTACAACACATATTTAACATATTTTTAGCTTCCCTCGGACGAATAATGTACAACACATATTTAAAATAATTTTAGCTTCCCTCGGACGGATAATGTACAACACATATTTAAAATAATTTTAGCTTCCCTCGGACGGATAATGTACAACACATATTTAAAATAATTTTAGCTTCCCTCGGACGGATAATGTACAACACATATTTAAAATAATTTTAGCTTCCCTCGGACGGATAATGTACAACACATATTTAAAATAATTCTAGCTTTCCTCGGACGGATAATGTACAACACATATTGAAAATAATTTTAGCTTCCCTCGGACGGATAATGTACAACACATATTTAAAATAATTTTAGCTTCCCTCGGACGGATAATGTACAACACATATTTAAAATAATTTTAGCTTCCCTCAGACGGATAATGTACAACACATACTGAAAATAATTTTAGCTTCCCTCGGACGGATAATGTACAACACATATTTAAAATAATTTTAGCTTTCCTCGGACGGATTATATACAACACATATTTAAAATAATTTTAGCTTCCCTCGGACGGATAATGTACAACACATATTTAAAATATTTCTAGCTTTCCTCGGACGGATAATGTACAACACATATTTAAAATATTTTTATCTTCCCCCGGACGGATAATGTACAACACATATTTAAAATAATTTTAGCTTCCTTCGGACGGATAATGTACAACACATATTTAAAATAATTTTACCTTCCCTCAGACGGATAATGTACAACACATATTTAAAACAATTCTAGCTTTCCTCGGACGGATAATGTACAACACATATTTAAAATAATTTTAGCTTCCCTCGGACGGATAATGTACAACACATATTAAAAATAATTTTAGCTTCCCTCGGACGGATAATATACAACACATATTTGAAATAATTTTAGCTTCCCTCGGACGGATAATGTACAACACATATTTAAAATAATTTTAGCTTTCCTCGGACGGATAATGTACAACACATATTTAAAATAATTGTAGCTTCCCTCGGACGAATAATGTACAACACATATTTAAAATATTTTTAGCTTCCCTCGGACGGATAATGTACAACACATATTTAAAATAATTTTAGCTTCCCTCGGACGGATAATGTACAACACATATTTAAAATAATTCTAGCTGACCTCGGACGAATAATGTACAACACATATTTAAAATATGTTTAGCTTCCCTCGGACGGATAATGTACAACACATATTTAAAATAATTTTAGCTTCCCTCGGACGGATAATGTACAACACATATTTAAAATAATTCTAGCTTTCCTCGGACGGATAATGTACAACACATATTTAAAATAATTTTAGCTTCCCTCCGACGGATAATGTACAACACATATTTAAAATAATTTTAGCTTCCCTCAGATGGATAATGTACAACACATATTTAAAATAATTCTAGCTTTCATCGGACGAATAATGTACAACACATATTTAAAATAATTTTAGCTTCCCTCGGACGAATAATGTACAACACATATTTAAAATAATTTTAGCTTCCCTCGGACGAATAATGTACAACACATATTTAAAATAATTTTAGCTTCCCTCGGACGGATAATGTACAACACATATTTAAAATAATTCTAGCTTTCCTCGGACGAATAATGTACAACACATATTTAAAATATTTTTAGCTTCCCTCGTACGGATAATGTACAACACATATTTACAATATTTGTAGCTTCCCTCGGACGGATAATGTACAACACATATTTAAAATATTTCTAGCTTTCCTCGGACGAATGATGTACAACACATATTTAAAATATTTTTAGCTTCCCTCGGACGGATAATGTACAACACATATTTAAAATAATTTTTTGCTTCCCTCGGACGGATAATGTACAACACATATTTAAAATAATTCTAGCTTTCCTCGGACGGATAATGTACAACACATATTTAAAATATTTCTAGCTTTCCTCGGACGGATAATGTACAACACATATTTAAAATATTTTTATCTTCCCCCGGACGGATAATGTACAACACATATTTAAAATAATTTTAGCTTCCCTCCGACGGATAATTTACAACACATATTTAAAATAATTCTAGCTTTCCTCGGACGGATAATGTACAACACATATTTAAAATAATTTTAGCTTCCCTCGGACGGATAATGTACAACACATATTTAAAATAATTTTAGCTTCCCTCGGACGGATAATGTACAACACATATTTAAAATAATTTTAGCTTCCCTCGGACGGATAATGTACAACACATATTTAAAATAATTCTAGCTTTCCTCGGACGGACAATGTACAACACATATTTAAAATAATTCTAGATTTCCTCAGACGAATAATGAACAACACATATTTAAAATAATTCTAGCTTCCCCTGGACGAATAATGTACAACACATATTTAAAATAATTTTAGCTTCCCTCGGACGAATGATGTGCAACACATATTTAAAATAATTTTAGCTTCCCTCGGACGGATAATGTAAAACACATATTTAAAATAATTTTAGCTTCCCTCGGACGGATAATGTACAACACATATTTAACATAATTTTAGCTTCCCTCGGACGGATAATGTACAACACATATTTAACATAATTTTAGCTTCCCTCGGACAGATAATGTACAACACATATTTAAAATAATTCTAGCTTTCCCAGGACCAATAATGTACAACACATATTTAAAATAATTTTAGCTTCCCTCGGACGAATAATGTACAACACATATTTAAAATAATTTTAGCTTCCCTCGGACGGATAATGTACAACACATACTTAAAATAATTCTAGCTTTCCTCGGACGGATAATGTACAACACATATTTAAAATATTTCTAGCTTTCTTCGCACGGATAATGTACAACACATACATAAAATAATTTTAGCTTCCCTCGGACGGATAATGTACAACACATATTTAAAATATTTTTAGCTTCCCTCGGACGGATAATGTACAACACATATTTAAAATAATTCTAGCTTTCCTCGGACGGATAATGTACAACACATATTTAAAATAATTTTAGCTTCCCTCGGACGGATAATGTACAACACATATTTAAAATAATTCTAGCTTTCCTCGGACGGATAATGTACAACACATATTTAAAATAATTTTAGCTTCCCTCGGACGGATAATGTACAACACATATTTAAAATAATTTTAGCTTCCCTCGGACGGATAATGTACAACACATATTTAAAATAATTTTAGCTTTCCTAGGACGGATAATGTACAACACATATTTAAAATAATTTTAGCTTCCCTCGGACGGATAATGTACAACACATATTTAAAATAATTCTAGCTTTCCTCGGACGGATAATGTACAACACATATTTACAATAATTTTAGCTTCCCTCGGACGGATAATGTACAACACATATTTAAAACAATTCTAGCTTTCCTCGGACGGATAATGTACAACACATATTTAAAATAATTTTAGCTTCCCTCGGACGGATAATGTACAACACATATTTAAAATCATTTTAGCTTCCCTCGGACGGATAATGTACAACACATATTTAAAATAATTTTAGCTTCCCTCGGACGGATAATGTACAACACATATTTAAAATAATTTTAGCTTTCCTCGGTCGGATAATGTACAACACATATTTAAAATAATTCTAGCTTTCCTCCGACGGATAATGTACAACACATATTTAAAATAATTTTAGCTTCCCTCGGACGAATAATGTACAACACATATTTAAAATATTTTTAGCTTCCCTCGGACGAATAATGTACAACACATATTTAAAATAATTTTAGCTTCCCTCGGACGGATAATGTACAACACATATTTAAAATAATTTTAGCTTCCCTCGGACGGATAATTTACAACACATATTTAAAATAATTTTAGCTTCCCTCGGACGGATAATGTACAACACATATTTAAAATAATTTTAGCTTCCCTCGGACGGATAATGTACAACACATATTTAAAATAATTCTAGCTTTCCTCAGACGGATAATGTACAACACATATTGAAAATAATTTTAGCTTCCCTCGGACGGATAATGTACAACACATATTTAAAATAATTTTAGCTTCCCTCGGACGGATAATGTACAACACATATTTAAAATAATTTTAGCTTCCCTCAGACGGATAATGTACAACACATACTTAAAATAATTTTAGCTTCCCTCGGACGGATAATGTACAACACATATTTAAAATAATTCTAGCTTTCCTCGGACGGATTATATACAACACAAATTTAAAATAATTTTAGCTTCCCTCGGACGGATAATGTACAACACATATTTAAAATATTTCTAGCTTTCCTCGGACGGATAATGTACAACACATATTTAAAATATTTTTATCTTCCCCCGGACGGATAATGTACAACACATATTTAAAATAATTTTAGCTTCCCTCGGACGGATAATGTACAACACATATTTACAATAATTCTAGCTTTCCTCGGACGGATAATGTACAACACATATTTAAAATAATTTTAGCTTCCCTCGGACGGATAATGTACAACACATTTTTAAAATAATTCTAGCTTTCCTCGGACGGATAATGTACAACATATATTTAAAATAATTTTAGCTTCCCTCGGATGGATAATATACAACACATATTTAAAATAATTCTAGCTCTCATCGGACGGATCATGTACAACACATATTTAAAATATTTTTAGCTTCGCTCGGACGGATAATGTACAACACATATTTAAAATAATTTTAGCTTCCCTCGGACGGATAATGTACAACACATATTTAAAATAATTCTAACTTTCCTCTGACGGATAATGTACAACACATATTTAAAACAATTTTTGCTTCCCTCGGACGGATAATGTACAACACATATTTAAAATAATTTTAGCTTCCCTCGGACTGATAATGTACAACACATATTTAAAATATTTCAAGCTTTCCTCGGACGGATAATGTACAACACGTATTTAAAATAATTTACGCTTCCCTCGGACGGATAATGTACAACACATATTTAAAATAATTCTAGCTTTCCTCGGACGGATAATGTACAACACATATTTAAAATAATTCTAGCTTTCCTCGGACGAATAATGTACAACACATATTTAAAATAATTTAAGCTTCCCTCGGACGAATAATGTACAACACATATTTAAAATAATTTTAGCTTCCCTCGGACGAATAATGTACAACACATATTTAAAATAATTTTAGTTTCCCTTAGACGAATAATGTACAACACATATTTAAAATAATTCTAGCTTTCCTCGGACGGATAATGTACAACACATATTTAAAATAATTTTAGCTTCCCTCGGACGGATAATGTACAACACATTTTTAAAATAATTTTAGCTTCCCTCGGACGGATAATGTACAACACATATTTAAAATGATTCTAGCTTCCCTCGGACGGATAATGTAAAACACATTTAAAATAATTTTAGCTTCCCTCGGAGGGATAATGTACAACACATATTTAAAATAATTTTAGCTTTCCTCGGACGGATAATGTACAACACATATTTAAAATAATTGTAGCTTCCCTCGGACGAATAATGTACAACACATATTTAAAATATTTTTAGCTTCCCTCGGACGAATAATGTACAACACATATTTAAAATAATTTTAGCTTCCCTCGGACGGATAATGTACAACACATATGTAAAATAATTCTAGCTGACCTCGGACGAATAATGTACAACACATATTTAAAATATTTTTAGCTTCCCTCGGACGGATAATGTACAACACATATTTAAAATAATTTTAGCTTCCCTCGGACGGATAATGTACAACACATATTTAAAATAATTCTAGCTTTCCTCGGACGGATAATGTACAACACATATTTAAAATAATTCTAGCTTTCATCGGACGAATAATGTACAACACATATTTAAAATAATTTTAGCTTCCCTCGGACGAATAATGTACAACACATATTTAAAATAATTTTAGCTTCCCTCGGACGAATAATGTACAACACATATTTAAAATAATTTTAGCTTCCCTCGGACGGATAATGTACAACACATATTTAAAATAATTCTAGCTTTCCTCGGACGAATAATGTACAACACATATTTAAAATATTTTTAGCTTCCCTCGTACGGATAATGTACAACACATATTTACAATATTTGTAGCTTCCCTCGGACGGATAATGTACAACACATATTTAAAATATTTCTAGCTTTCCTCGGACGAATGATGTACAACACATATTTAAAATAATTTTAGCTTCCCTCGGACGGATAATGTACAACACATATTTAAAATAATTTTAGCTTCCCTCGGACGGATAATGTACAACACATATTTAAAATAATTTTAGCTTTCCTCGGACGGATAATGTACAACACATATTTAAAATAATTTTAGCTTCCCTCGGACGGATAATGTACAACACATATTTAAAATAATTCTAGCTTTCCTCGGACGGATAATGTACAACACATATTTAAAATAATTTTAGCTTCCCTCCGACGGATAATGTACAACACATATTTAAAATAATTTTAGCTTTCCTCGGACGGATAATGTACAACACATATTTAAAATAATTTTAGCTTCCCTCGGACGGATAATGTACAACACATATTTAAAATAATTCTAGCTTTCCTCGGACGGATAATGTACAACACATATTTAAAATAATTTTAGCTTCCCTCCGACGGATAATGTACAACACATATTTAAAATAATTCTAGCTTTCCTCGGACGGATAATGTACAACACATATTTAAAATAATTTTAGCTTCCCTCGGACGGATAATGTACAACACATATTTAAAATAATTTTAGCTTCCCTCGGACGGATAATGTACAACACATATTTAAAATAATTTTAGCTTCCCTCGGACGGATAATGTACAACACATATTTAAAATAATTCTAGCTTTCCTCGGACGGATATGGTACAACACATATTTAAAATAATTCTAGCTTTCCTCGGACGAATAATGTACAACACATATTTAAAATAATTTTAGCTTCCCTCGGACGAATAATGTACAACACATATTTAACATAATTTTAGCTTCCCTCGGACGAATAATGTACAACACATATTTAAAATAATTTTGGCTTCCCTCGGACGAATAATGTACAACACATATTTAAAATAATTTTAGCTTTCCTCGGACGGATAATGTACAACACATATTTAAAATAATTTTAGCTTCCCTCGGACGGATAATGTACAACACATATTTAAAATAATTCTAGCTTCCCTCGGACGGATAATGTACAACACATATTTACAATAATTCTAGCTTTCCTCGGACGGATAATGTACAACACATATTTAAAATAATTTTAGCTTCCCTCGGACGGATAATGTACAACACATATTTAAAATAATTCTAGCTTTCCTCGGACGGATAATGTACAACATATATTTAAAATAATTTTAGCTTCCCTCGGAAGGATAATATACAACACATATTTAAAATAATTCTAGCTTTCCTCGGACGGATCATGTACAACACATATTTAAAATATTTTTAGCTTCGCTCGGACGGATAATGTACAACACATATTTAAAATAATTTTAGCTTCCCTCGGACGGATAATGTACAACACATATTTAAAATAATTCTAACTTCCCTCTGACGGATAATGTACAACACATATTTAAAACAATTTTAGCTTCCCTCGGACGGATAATGTACAACACATATTTAAAATAATTTTAGCTTCCCTCGGACTGATAATGTACAACACATATTTAAAATAATTTTCGCTTCCCT
Source organism: Euprymna scolopes (assembly GCF_053919585.1). Taxonomy (NCBI): domain Eukaryota; kingdom Metazoa; phylum Mollusca; class Cephalopoda; order Sepiida; family Sepiolidae; genus Euprymna; species Euprymna scolopes. The sequence continues at coordinate 123,048,869 of NC_136483.1, forward strand.
CGGACGGATAATGTACAACACATATTTAAAATGATTCTAGCTGCCCTCGGACGGATAATGTAAAACACATTTAAAATAATTTTAGCTTTCCTCGGAGGGATAATGTACAACACATATTTAAAATAATTTTAGCTTCCCTCGGACGGATAATGTATAACACATATTTAAAATAATTCTAGCTTCCCTCGGACGGATAATGTACAACACATATTTAAAATAATTTTAGCTTCCCTCGGACGGATAATGTACAACACATATTTAAAATAATTTCAGCTTCCCTCGGACGGATAATGTACAACACATATTTAAAATAATTTTAGCTTTCCTAGGACGCATAATGTACAACACATATTTAAAATAATTTTAGCTTCCCTCGGACGGATAATGTACAACACATATTTAAAATAATTCTAGCTTTCCTCGGACGGATAATGTACAACACATATTTACAATAATTTTAGCTTCCCTCGGACAGATAATGTACAACACATATTTAACATAATTCTAGCTTTCCTCGGACTTATAATGTACAACACATATTTAAAATAATTTTAGCTTCCCTCGGACGGATAATGTACAACACATATTTAAAATAATTTTAGCTTCCCTCGGACGGATAATGTACAACACATATTTAAAATAATTTTAGCTTCCCTCGGACGGATAATGTACAACACATATTTGAAATATTTTTAGCTGTCCTCGGACGGATAATGTACAACACATATTTAAAATAATTCTAGCTTTCCTCCGACGGATAATGTACAACACATATTTAAAATAATTTTAGCTTCCCTCGGACGAATAATGTACAACACATATTTAAAATATTTTTAGCTTCCCTCGGACGAATAATGTACAACACATATTTAAAATAATTTTAGCTTCCCTCGGACGGATAATGTACAACACATATTTAAAATAATTTTAGCTTCCCTCGGACGGATAATTTACAACACATATTTAAAATAATTTTAGCTTCCCTCGGACGGATAATGTACAACACATATTTAAAATAATTTTAGCTTCCCTCGGACGGATAATGTACAACACATATTTAAAATAATTCTAGCTTTCCTCGGACGGATAATGTACAACACATATTGAAAATAATTTTAGCTTCCCTCGGACGGATAATGTACAACACATATTTAAAATAATTTTAGCTTCCCTCGGACGGATAATGTACATCACATATTTAAAATAATTTTAGCTTCCCTCGGACGGATAATGTACAACACATACTTAAAATAATTTTAGCTTCCCTCGGACGGATAATGTACAACACATATTTAAAATAATTCTAGCTTTCCTCGGACGGATTATATACAACACAAATTTTAAATAATTTTAGCTTCCCTCGGACGGATAATGTACAACACATATTTAAAATATTTCTAGCTTTCCTCGGACGGATAATGTACAACACATATTTAAAATATTTTTATCTTCCCCCGGACGGATAATGTACAACACATATTTAAAATAATTTTAGCTTCCCTCGGACGGATAATGTACAACACATATTTACAATAATTCTAGCTTTCCTCGGACGGATAATGTACAACACATATTTAAAATAATTTTAGCTTCCCTCGGACGGATAATGTACAACACATATTTAAAATAATTCTAGCTTTCCTCGGACGGATAATGTACAACATATATTTAAAATAATTTTAGCTTCCCTCGGACAGATAATGTGCAACACATATTTAAAATAATTTTAGCTTCCCTCGGACGAATAATGTACAACACATTTTTTAAATAATTTTAGCTTCCCTCGGACGGATAATGTACAACACATATTTAAAATATTTGTAGCTTCCCTCGGACGGATAATGTACAACACATATTTAAAATAATTCCAGCTTTCCTCGGACGGATAATGTACAACACATATTTAAAATAATTTTAGCGTTCCTCGGACGGATAATGTACAACACATATTTAAAATAATTTCAGCTTCCCTCGGACGGATAATGTACAACACATATTTAAAATAATTTTAGCTTCCCTCAGACGGATAATGTACAATACATATTAAAAATAATTTTAGCTTCCCTCGGACGGATAATGTACAACACATATTTAAAATAATTTTAGCTTCCCTCAGACGGATAATGTACAACACATATTTAAAATAATTTTAGCTTCCCTCGGACGGATAATGTACAACACATATTTAAAATAATTTTAGCTTCCCTCGGACGGATAATGTACAACACATATTTAAAATAATTCTAGCTTTCCTCGGACGGATAATGTACAACACATACTTAAAATAATTTTAGCTTCCCTCGGACGGATAAGGTACAACACATATTTAAAAAAATTTTAGCTTCCCTCGGACGGATAATGTACAACACATATTTAAAATAATTCTAGCTTTCCTCGGACGGATAATGTACAACACATATTTAAAATAATTTTAGCTTCCCTCGGACGAATAATGTACAACACATATTTAAAATAAGTCGAGCTTTCCTCGGACGGATAATGTACAACACATATTTAAAATAATTTTAGCTTCCCTCGGACGGATAATGTACAACACATATTTAAAATAATTTTAGCTTCCCTCGGACGGATAATGTACAACACATATTTAAAATAATTTTAGCTTCCCTCGGACGAATAATGTACAACACATATTTACAATAATTTTAGCTTCCCTCGGACGGATAATGTACAACACATATTTAAAACAATTCTAGCTTTCCTCGGACGGATAATGTACAACACATATTTAAAATAATTTTAGCTTCCCTCGGACGGATAATGTACAACACATATTTAAAATCATTTTAGCTTCCCTCGGACGGATAATGTACAACACATATTTAAAATAATTTTAGCTTCCCTCGGACGGATAATGTACAACACATATTTAAAATAATTTTAGCTGTCCTCGGACGGATAATGTACAACACATATTTAAAATAATTCTAGCTTTCCTCCGACGGATAATGTACAACACATATTTAAAATAATTTTAGCTTCCCTCGGACGAATAATGTACAACACATATTTAAAATATTTTTAGCTTCCCTCGGACGAATAATGTACAACACATATTTAAAATAATTTTAGCTTCCCTCAGACGGATAATGTACAACACATATTTAAAATAATTTTAGCTTCCCTCGGATGGATAATTTACAACACATATTTAAAATAATTCTAGCTTCCCTCGGACGGATAATGTACAACACATATTTAAAATAATTTTAGCTTCCCTCGGACGGATAATGTACAACACATATTTAAAATAATTCTAGCTTCCCTCGGACGGATAATGTACAACACATATTGAAAATAATTTTAGCTTCCCTCGGACGGATAATGTACAACACATATTTAAAATAATTTTAGCTTCCCTCGGACGGATAATGTACAACACATATTTAAAATAATTTTAGCTTCCCTCGGACGGATAATGTACAACACATACTTAAAATAATTTTAGCTTCCCTCGGACGGATAATGTACAACACATATTTAAAATAATTCTAGCTTTCCTCGGACGGATTATATACAACACAAATTTAAAATAATTTTAGCTTCCCTCGGACGGATAATGTACAACACATATTTAAAATATTTCTAGCTTTCCTCGGACGGATAATGTACAACACATATTTAAAATATTTTTATCTTCCCCCGGACGGATAATGTACAACACATATTTAAAATAATTTTAGCTTCCCTCGGACGGATAATGTACAACACATATTTACAATAATTCTAGCTTTCCTCGGACGGATAATGTACAACACATATTTAAAATAATTTTAGCTTCCCTCGGACGGATAATGTACAACACATATTTAAAATAATTCTAGCTTTCCTCGGACGGATAATGTACAACATATATTTAAAATAATTTTAGCTTCCCTCGGATGGATAATATACAACACATATTTAAAATAATTCTAGCTTTCCTCGGACGGATCATGTACAACACATATTTAAAATATTTTTAGCTTCGCTCGGACGGATAATGTACAACACATATTTAAAATAATTTTAGCTTCCCTCGGACGGATAATGTACAACACATATTTAAAATAATTCTAACTTTCCTCTGACGGATAATGTACAACACATATTTAAAAAAATTTTAGCTTCCCTCGGACGGATAATGTACAACACATATTTAAAATAATTTTAGCTTCCCTCGGACTGATAATGTACAACACATATTTAAAATAATTCAAGCTTTCCTCGGACGGATAATGTACAACACGTATTTAAAATAATTCTAGCTTTCCTCGGACGGATAATGTACAACACATATTTAAAATAATTCTAGCTTTCCTCGGACGGATAATGTACAACACATATTTAAAATAATTCTAGCTTTCCTCGGACGGATAATGTACAACACATATTTAAAATAATTTTAGCTTCCCTCGGACGAATAATGTACAACACATATTTAAAATAATTTTAGCTTCCCTCGGACGAATAATGTACAACACATATTTAAAATAATTCTAGCTTTCCTCGGACGGATAATGTACAACACATACTTAAAATAATTTTAGCTTCCCTCGGACGGATAATGTACAACCCATATTTAAAAAAATTTTAGCTTCCCTCGGACGGATAATGTACAACACATATTTAAAATAATTCTAGCTTTCCTCGGACGGATAATGTACAACACATATTTAAAATAATTTTAGCTTCCCTCGGACGGATAATGTACAACACATATTTAAAATAATTTTAGCTTCCCTCGGACGGATAATGTATAACACATATTTAAAATAATTCTAGCTTCCCTCGGACGGATAATGTACAACACATATTTAAAAAAATTTCAGCTTCCCTCGGACGGATAATGTACAACACATATTTAAAATAATTTTAGCTTCCCTCGGACGGATAATGTACAACACATATTTAAAATAATTTTAGCTCCCTCAGACGGATAATGTACAACACATATTAAAAATAATTTTAGCTTCCCTCGGACGGATAATGTACAACACATATTTAAAATAATTTTAGCTTCCCTCGGACGGATAATGTACAACACATATTTAAAATAATTCTAGCTTTCCTCGGATGGATAATGTACAACACATACTTAAAATAATTTTAGCTTCCCTCGGACGGATAATGTACAACACATATTTAAAAAAATTTTAGCTTCCCTTGGACGGATAATGTACAACACATATTTAAAATAATTTTAGCTTCCCTCGGACGGATAATGTACAACACATATTTTAAATAATTTTAGCTTCCCTCGGACGGATAATGTACAACACATATTTAAAATAATTCTAGCTTTCCTCGGACGGATAATGTACAACACATACTTAAAATAATTTTAGCTTCCCTCGGACGGATAATGTACAACACATATTTAAAAAAATTTTAGCTTCCCTATGACGGATAATGTACAACACATATTTAAAATAATTTTAGCTTCCCTCGGACGGATAATGTACAACACATATTTAAAATAATTCTAGCTTTCCTCGGACGGATAATGTACAACACATATTTAAAATAATTTTAGCTTCCCTCGGACGGATAATGTACAACACATACTTAAAATAATTTTAGCTTACCTAGGACAGATAATGTACAACACATATTTAAAATAATTTTAGCTTCCCTCGGACGAATAATGTACAACACATATTTAAAATAATTTTAGCTTTCCTCGGACGGATAATGTACAACACATATTTAAAATAATTCTAGCTTTCCTCAGACGAATAATGTACAACACATATTTAAAATAATTTTAGCTTCCCTCGGACGAATAATGTACAACACATATTTAAAATAATTTTAGCTTCCCTCGGACGAATAATGTACAACACATATTAAAAATAATTTTAGCTTCCCTCGGACAGATAATGTACAACACATATTTAAAATAATTCTAGCTTTCCTCGGACGGATAATGTACAACACATATTTAAAATAATTTCAGCTTCCCTCGGATGGATAATGTACAACACATATTTAAAATAATTTTAGCTTCCCTCGGACGGATAATGTACAACACATATTTAAAATAATTTTAGCTTCCCTCGGACGGATAATGTACAACACATATTTAAAATAATTTTAGCTTCCCTCGGACGGATAATGTACAACACATATTTAAAATAATTCTAGCTTTCCTCGGACGGATAATGTACAACACATATTTAAAATAATTTTAGCTTTCCTCGGACGGATAATGTACAACACATATTAAAAATAATTCTAGCTTCACTCGTACGGATAATGTACAACACATATTTAAAATAATTTTAGCTTCCCTCGGACGGATAATGTACAACACATATTTAAAATAGTTTTAGCTTCCCTCGGACGGATAATGTACAACACATATTTAAAATAATTCTAGCTTTCCTCGGACGGATAATGTACAACACATATTTAAAATAATTTTAGCTTCCCTCGGACGGATAATGTACAACACATATTTAAAATAATTTCAGCTTCCCTCGGACGGATAATGTACAACACATATTTAAAATAATTTTAGCTTCCCCTGGACGGATAATGTACAACACATATTTAAAATAATTTTAGCTTCCCTCAGACAGATAATGTACAACACATATTAAAAATAATTTTAGCTTCCCTCGGACGGATAATGTACAACACATATTAAAAATAATTCTAGCTTCCCTCGTACGGATAATGTACAACACATATTTAAAATAATTTTAGCTTCCCTCGGACGGATAATGTACAACACATATTTAAAATAGTTTTAGCTTCCCTCGGACGGATAATGTACAACACATATTTAAAATAATTCTAGCTTTCCTCGGACCGATAATGTACAACACATATTTAAAATAATTTTAGCTTCCCTCGGACGGATAATGTACAACACATATTTAAAATAATTTTAGCTTCCCTCGGACGGATAATGTAAAACACATATTTAAAATAATTTTAGCTTCCCTCAGACGGATAATGTACAACACATATTAAAAATAATTTTAGCTTCCCTCGGACGGATAATGTACAACACATATTTAAAATAATTTTAGCTTCCCTCGGACGGATAATGTACAACACATATTTAAAATAATTCTAGCTTTCCTCGGACGGATAGTGTACAACACATACTTAAAATAATTTTAGCTTCCCTCGGACGGATAATGTACAACCAATATTTAAAAAAATTTTAGCTTCCCTCGGACGGATAATGTACAACACATATTTAAAATAATTTTAGCTTCCCTCGGACGGATAATGTACAACACATATTTAAAATAATTCTAGCTTTCCTCGGACGGATAATGTACAACACATATGTAAAATAATTTTAGCTTCCCTCGGACGGATAATGTACAACACATACTTAAAATAATTTTAGCTTCCCTAGGACGGATAATGTACAACACATATTTAAAATAATTTTAGCTTTCCTCGGACGGATTATGTACAACACATATTAAAAATAATTCTAGCTTCCCTCGTACGGATAATGTACAACACATATTTAAAATAATTTTAGCTTCCCTCGGACGGATAATGTACAACACATATTTAAAATAGTTTTAGCTTCCCTCGGACGGATAATGTACAACACATATTTAAAATCATTTTAGCTTTCCTCGGACGGATAATGTACAACACATATTTATAATAATTTTAGCTTCCCTCGGATGGATAATGTACAACACATACTTAAAATAATTTTAGCTTCCCTCGGACGGATAATGTACAACACATATTTAAAATAATTTTAGCTTCCCTCGGACGGATAATGTACAACACATATTTAAAATAATTCTAGCTTCCCTCGGACGGATAATGTACAACACATATTTAAAATAATTCTAGCTTCCCTCGGACGGATAATGTACAACACATATATAAATCATTTTAGCTTCCCTTGGACGGATAATGTACAACACATATTTAAAATAATTTTAGCTTTCCTCGGACGGATAATGTACAACACATATTTAAAATAATTCTAGCTTACCTCGGACGGATAATGTACAACACATATTTAAAATAATTTTAGCTTCCCTCAGACGGATAATGTACAACACATATTTAAAATAATTTAAGCTTCCCTCCGACGAATAATGTACAACACATATTTAAAATAATTTTAGCTTCCCTCGGACAGATAATGTGCAACACATATTTAAAATAATTTTAGCTTCCCTCGGACGAATAATGTACAACACATTTTTTTAATAATTTTAGCTTCCCTCGGACGGATAATGTACAACACATATTTAAAATATTTGTAGCTTCCCTCGGACGGATAATGTACAACACATATTTAAAATAATTCTAGCTTTCCTCGGACGGATAATGTACAACACATATTTAAAATAATTTTAGCGTTCCTCGGACGGATAATGTACAACACATATTTAAAATAATTTTAGCTTCCCTCGGACGGATAATGTACAACACATATTTAAAATAATTTTAGCTTCCCTCAGACGGATAATGTACAATACATATTAAAAATAATTTTAGCTTCCCTCGGACGGATAATGTACAACACATATTTTAAATAATTTTAGCTTCCCTCAGACGGATAATGTACAACACATATTTAAAATAATTTTAGCTTCCCTCGGACGGATAATGTACAACACATATTTAAAATAATTTTAGCTTCCCTCGGACGGATAATGTACAACACATATTTAAAATAATTCTAGCTTTCCTCGGACGGATAATGTACAACACATACTTAAAATAATTTTAGCTTCCCTCGGACGGATAAGGTACAACACATATTTAAAAAAATTTTAGCTTCCCTCGGACGGATAATGTACAACACATATTTAAAATAATTCTAGCTTTCCTCGGACGGATAATGTACAACACATATTTAAAATAATTTTAGCTTCCCTCGGACGAATAATGTACAACACATATTTAAAATAAGTCGAGCTTTCCTCGGACGGATAATGTACAACACATATTTAAAATAATTTTAGCTTCCCTCGGACGGATAATGTACAACACATATTTAAAATAATTCTAGCTTCCCTCGGACGGATAATGTACAACACCTATTTAAAATAATTTTAGCTTTCCTCGGACGGATAATGTACAACACATATTTAAAATAATTTTAGCTTCCCTCGGACGGATAATGTACAACACATATGTAAAATAATTTTAGCTTCCCTCGGACGGATAATGTACAACACATATTTAAAATAATTTTAGCTTCCCTCGGACGGATAATGTACAACACATATTTAAAACAATTCTAGCTTCCCTCGGACGCATAATGTACAACACATATTTAAAATAATTTTAGCTTCCCTCGGACGGATAATGTACAACACATATTTAAAATAATTCCAGCTTTCCTCGGACGGATAATGTACAACACATATTTAAAATAATTTTAGCTTCCCTCGGACGGATAATGTACAACACATATTTAAAATAATTTTAGCTTTCCTCGGACGAATAATGTACAACACATATTTAAAATAATTCTAGCTTTCCTCGGACGAATAATGTACAACACATATTTAAAATAAGTCTAGCTTTCCTCAGACGAATAATGTACAACACATATTTAAAATAATTTTAGCTTCCCTCGGACGAATAATGTACAACACATATTTAAAATAATTTTAGCTTCCCTCGGACGAATAATGTACAACACATATTTAAAATAATTTTAGCTTTCCTCGGACGGATAATGTACAACACATATTTAAAATAATTCTAGCTTTCCTCCGACGAATAATGTACAACACATATTTAAAATAATTTTAGCTTCCCTCGGACGAATAATGTACAACACATATTTAACATAATTTTAGCTTCCCCTGGACGGATAATGTACAACACATATTTAAAATAATTTTAGCTTCCCTCAGACGGATAATGTACAACACATATTAAAAATAATTTTAGCTTCCCTCGGACGGATAATGTACAACACATATTAAAAATAATTCTAGCTTCCCTCGTACGGATAATGTACAACACATATTTAAAATAATTTTAGCTTCCCTCGGACCGATAATGTACAACACATATTTAAAATAGTTTTAGCTTCCCTCGGACGGATAATGTACAACACATATTTAAAATAATTCTAGCTTTCCTCGGACCGATAATGTACAACACATATTTAAAATAATTTTAGCTTCCCTCGGACGGATAATGTACAACACATATTTAAAATAATTTTAGCTTCCCTCGGACGGATAATGTAAAACACATATTTAAAATAATTTTAGCTTCCCTCAGACGGATAATGTACAACACATATTAAAAATAATTTTAGCTTCCCTCGGACGGATAATGTACAACACATATTTAAAATAATTTTAGCTTCCCTCGGACGGATAATGTACAACACATATTTAAAATAATTCTTGCTTTCCTCGGACGGATAATGTACAACACATACTTAAAATAATTTTAGCTTCCCTCGGACGGATAATGTACAACCCATATTTAAAAAAATTTTAGCTTCCCTCGGACGGATAATGTACAACACATATTTAAAATAATTTTAGCTTCCCTCGGACGGATAATGTACAACACATATTTAAAATAATTCTAGCTTTCCTCGGACGGATAATGTACAACACATATGGAAAATAATTTTAGCTTCCCTCGGACGGATAATGTACAACACATACTTAAAATAATTTTAGCTTCTTTAGGACGGATAATGTACAACACATATTTAAAATAATTTTAGCTTTCCTCGGACGGATTATGTACAACACATATTAAAAATAATTCTAGCTTCCCTCGTACGGATAATGTACAACACATATTTAAAATAATTTTAGCTTCCCTCGGACGGATAATGTACAACACATATTTAAAATAGTTTTAGCTTCCCTCGGACGGATAATGTACAACACATATTTAAAATCATTTTAGCTTTCCTCGGACGGATAATGTACAACACATATTTAAAATAATTTTAGCTTCCCTCGGACGGATAATGTACAACACACACTTAAAATAATTTTAGCTTCCCTCGGACGGATAATGTACAACACATATTTAAAATAATTTTAGCTTCCCTCGGACGGATAATGTACAACACATATTTAAAATAATTCTAGCTTCCCTCGGACGGATAATGTACAACACATATTTAAAATAATTCTAGCTTCCCTCGGACGGATAATGTACAACACATATATAAATCATTTTAGCTTCCCTCGGACGGATAATGTACAACACATATTTAAAATAATTTTAGCTTTCCTCGGACGGATAATGTACAACACATATTTAAAATAATTCTAGCTTACCTCGGACGGATAATGTACAACACATATTTAAAATAATTTTAGCTTCCCTCAGACGGATAATGTACAACACATATTTAAAATAATTTTAGCTTCCCTCCGACGAATAATGTACAACACATATTTAAAATAATTTTAGCTTCCCTCGGACAGATAATGTGCAACACATATTTAAAATAATTTTAGCTTCCCTCGGACGAATAATGTACAACACATTTTTTAAATAATTTTAGCTTCCCTCGGACGGATAATGTACAACACATATTTAAAATATTTGTAGCTTTCCTCGGACGGATAATGTACAACACATATTTAAAATAATTCTAGCTTTCCTCGGACGGATAATGTACAACACATATTTAAAATAATTTTAGCGTTCCTCGGACGGATAATGTACAACACATATTTAAAATAATTTCAGCTTCCCTCGGACGGATAATGTACAACACATATTTAAAATAATTTTAGCTTCCCTCAGACGGATAATGTACAATACATATTAAAAATAATTTTAGCTTCCCTCGGACAGATAATGTACAACACATATTTAAAATAATTTTAGCTTCCCTCAGACGGATAATGTACAACACATATTTAAAATAATTTTAGCTTCCCTCGGACGGATAATGTACAACACATATTTAAAATAATTTTAGCTTCCCTCGGACGGATAATGTACAACAAATATTTAATATAATTCTAGCTTTCCTCGGACGGATAATGTACAACACATACTTAAAATAATTTTAGCTTCCCTCGGACGGATAAGGTACAACACATATTTAAAAAAATTTTAGCTTCCCTCGGACGGATAATGTACAACACATATTTAAAATAATTCTAGCTTTCCTCGGACGGATAATGTACAACACATATTTAAAATAATTTTAGCTTCCCTCGGACGAATAATGTACAACACATATTTAAAATAAGTCGAGCTTTCCTCGGACGGATAATGTACAACACATATTTAAAATAATTTTAGCTTCCCTCGGACGGATAATGTACAACACATATTTAAAATAATTTTAGCTTCCCTCGGACGGATAATGTACAACACCTATTTAAAATAATTTTAGCTTTCCTCGGACGGATAATGTACAACACATATTTAAAATAATTTTAGCTTCCCTCGGACGGATAATGTACAACACATATGTAAAATAATTTTAGCTTCCCTCGGACGGATAATGTACAACACATATTTAAAATAATTTTAGCTTCCCTCGGACGGATAATGTACAACACATATTTAAAACAATTCTAGCTTCCCTCGGACGCATAATGTACAACACATATTTAAAATAATTTTAGCTTCCCTCGGACGGATAATGTACAACACATATTTAAAATAATTCCAGCTTTCCTCGGACGGATAATGTACAACACATATTTAAAATAATTTTAGCTTCCCTCGGACGAATAATGTACAACACATATTTAAAATAATTTTAGCTTCCCTCGGACGAATAATGTACAACACATATTTAAAATAATTTTAGCTTTCCTCGGACGGATAATGTACAACACATATTTAAAATAATTCTAGCTTTCCTCCGACGAATAATGTACAACACATATTTAAAATAATTTTAGCTTCCCTCGGACGAATAATGTACAACACATATTTAACATAATTTTAGCTTCCCTCGGACGAATAATGTACAACACATATTTAAAATAATTTTAGCTTCCCTCGGACGAATAATGTACAACACATATTTAAAATAATTTTAGCTTCCCTAGGACGAATAATGTACAACACATATTTAAAATAATTTTAGCTTCCCTCGGACGGATAATGTACAACACATATTTAAAATAATTTTAGCTTCCCTCAAACGAATAATGTCCAACACATATTTAAAATAATTTTAGCTTCCCTCGGACGCATAATGTACAACACATATTTAAAATAATTTTAGCTTCCCTCGGACGAATAATGTACAACACATATTTAAAATAATTTTAGCTTCCCTCGGACGGATAATGTACAACACATATTTAAAATAATTCTAGCTTTCCTCGGACGGATAATGTACAACACATATTTAAAATAATTTTAGCTTCCCTAGGATGGATAATGTACAACACATATTTAAAATAATTTTAGCTTCCCTCGGACGGATAATGTACAACACATATTTAAAATAATTTTAGCTTCCCTCGGACGGATAATGTACAACACATATTTAAAATAATTTTAGCTTCCCTCGGACGGATAATGTACAACACATATTTAAAATAATTCTAGCTTTCCTCGGACGGATAATGTACAACACATATTTAAAATAATTTTAGCTTTCCTCGGACGGATAATGTACAACACATATTTAAAATAATTCTAGCTTCCCTCGTACGGATAATGTACAACACATATTTAAAATAATTTTAGCTTCCCTCGGACGAATAATGTACAACACATATTTAAAATAATTTTAGCTTCCCTCGGACGGATAATGTGCAACACATATTTAAAATAATTTTAGCTTCCCTCAAACGAATAATGTCCAACACATATTTAAAATAATTTTAGCTTCCCTCGGACGAATAATGTACAACACATATTTAAAATAATTTTAGCTTCCCTCGGACGAATAATGTACAACACATATTTTAAATCATTTTAGCTTCCCTCGGACGGATAATGTACAACACATATTTAAAATAATTCTAGCTTTCCTCAGACGGATAATGTACAACACATATTTAAAATAATTTCAGCTTCCCTCGGATGGATAATGTACAACACATATTTAAAATAATTTTAGCTTCCCTCGGACGGATAATGTACAACACATATTTAAAATAATTTTAGCTTTCCTCGGACGGATAATGTACAACACATATTTAAAATAATTCTAGCTTACCTCGGACGGATAATGTACAACACATATTTAAAATAATTTTAGCTTCCCTCAGACGGATAATGTACAACACATATTTAAAATAATTTTAGCTTCCCTCCGACGAATAATGTACAACACATATTTAAAATAATTTTAGCTTCCCTCGGACAGATAATGTGCAACACATATTTAAAATAATTTTAGCTTCCCTCGGACGAATAATGTACAACACATATTTAAAATAATTTTAGCTTCCCTCGGACGGATAATGTACAACACATATTTAAAATATTTGTAGCTTCCCTCGGACGGATAATGTACAACACATATTTAAAATAATTCTAGCTTTCCTCGGACGGATAATGTACAACACATATTTAAAATAATTTTAGCTTCCCTCGGACGGATAATGTACAACACATATTTAAAATAATTTTAGCGTCCCTCGGACGGATAATGTACAACACATATTTAAAATAATTTCAGCTTCCCTCGGACGGATAATGTACAACACATATTTAAAATAATTTTAGCTTCCCCTGGACGGATAATGTACAACACATATTTAAAATAATTTTAGCTTCCCTCAGACGGATAATGTACAACACATATTAAAAATAATTTTAGCTTCCCTCGGACGGATAATGTACAACACATATTTAAAATAATTTTAGCTTCCCTCAGACGGATAATGTACAACACATATTTAAAATAATTTTAGCTTCCCTCGGACGGATAATGTACAACACATATTTAAAATAATTTTAGCTTCCCTCGGACGGATAATGTACAACACATATTTAAAATAATTCTAGCTTTCCTCGGACGGATAATGTACAACACATACTTAAAATAATTTTAGCTTCCCTCGGACGGATAAGGTACAACACATATTTAAAAAGCTTTTAGCTTCCCTCGGACGGATAATGTACAACACATATTTAAAATAATTCTAGCTTTCCTCGGACGGATAATGTACAACACATATTTAAAATAATTTTAGCTTCCCTCGGACGAATAATGTACAACACATATTTAAAATAAGTCGAGCTTTCCTCGGACGGATAATGTACAACACATATTTAAAATAATTTTAGCTTCCCTCGGACGGATAATGTACAACACATATTTAAAATAATTTTAGCTTCCCTCGGACGGATAATGTACAACACCTATTTAAAATAATTTTAGCTTTCCTCGGACGGATAATGTACAACACATATTTAAAATAATTTTAGCTTTCCTCGGACGGATAATGTACAACACATATTTAAAATAATTCTAGCTTCCCTCGTACGGATAATGTACAACACATATTTAAAATAATTTTAGCTTCCCTCGGACGAATAATGTACAACACATATTTAAAATAATTTTAGCTTCCCTCGGACGAATAATGTACAACACATATTTAAAATAATTTTAGCTTCCCTCAAACGAATAATGTCCAACACATATTTAAAATAATTTTAGCTTCCCTCGGACGAATAATGTACAACACATATTTAAAATAATTTTAGCTTCCCTCGGACGAATAATGTACAACACATATTTTAAATCATTTTAGCTTCCCTCGGACGGATAATGTACAACACATATTTAAAATAATTCTAGCTTTCCTCAGACGGATAATGTACAACACATATTTAAAATAATTTCAGCTTCCCTCGGATGGATAATGTACAACACATATTTAAAATAATTTTAGCTTCCCTCGGACGGATAATGTACAACACATATTTAAAATAATTTTAGCTTTCCTCGGACGGATAATGTACAACACATATTTAAAATAATTCTAGCTTACCTCGGACGGATAATGTACAACACATATTTAAAATAATTTTAGCTTCCCTCAGACGGATAATGTACAACACATATTTAAAATAATTTTAGCTTCCCTCCGACGAATAATGTACAACACATATTTAAAATAATTTTAGCTTCCCTCGGACAGATAATGTGCAACACATATTTAAAATAATTTTAGCTTCCCTCGGACGAATAATGTACAACACATATTTAAAATAATTTTAGCTTCCCTCGGACGGATAATGTACAACACGTATTTAAAATATTTGTAGCTTCCCTCGGACGGATAATGTACAACACATATTTAAAATAATTCTAGCTTTCCTCGGACGGATAATGTACAACACATATTTAAAATAATTTTAGCTTCCCTCGGACGGATAATGTACAACACATATTTAAAATAATTTTAGCGTCCCTCGGACGGATAATGTACAACACATATTTAAAATAATTTCAGCTTCCCTCGGACGGATAATGTACAACACATATTTAAAATAATTTTAGCTTCCCCTGGACGGATAATGTACAACACATATTTAAAATAATTTTAGCTTCCCTCAGACGGATAATGTACAACACATATTAAAAATAATTTTAGCTTCCCTCGGACGGATAATGTACAACACATATTTAAAATAATTTTAGCTTCCCTCAGACGGATAATGTACAACACATATTTAAAATAATTTTAGCTTCCCTCGGACGGATAATGTACAACACATATTTAAAATAATTTTAGCTTCCCTCGGACGGATAATGTACAACACATATTTAAAATAATTCTAGCTTTCCTCGGACGGATAATGTACAACACATACTTAAAATAATTTTAGCTTCCCTCGGACGGATAAGGTACAACACATATTTAAAAAGCTTTTAGCTTCCCTCGGACGGATAATGTACAACACATATTTAAAATAATTCTAGCTTTCCTCGGACGGATAATGTACAACACATATTTAAAATAATTTTAGCTTCCCTCGGACGAATAATGTACAACACATATTTAAAATAAGTCGAGCTTTCCTCGGACGGATAATGTACAACACATATTTAAAATAATTTTAGCTTCCCTCGGACGGATAATGTACAACACATATTTAAAATAATTTTAGCTTCCCTCGGACGGATAATGTACAACACCTATTTAAAATAATTTTAGCTTTCCTCGGACGGATAATGTACAACACATATTTAAAATAATTTTAGCTTCCCTCGGACGGATAATGTACAACACATATGTAAAATAATTTTAGCTTCCCTCGGACGGATAATGTACAACACATATTTAAAATAATTTTAGCTTCCCTCGGACGGATAATGTACAACACATATTTAAAACAATTCTAGCTTCCCTCGGACGCATAATGTACAACACATATGTAAAATAATTTTAGCTTCCCTCGGACGGATAATGTACAACACATATTTAAAATAATTCTAGCTTTCCTCGGACGGATAATGTACAACACATATTTAAAATAATTTTAGCTTCCCTCGGACGGATAATGTACAACACATATTTAAAATAATTTTAGCTTTCCTCGGACGAATAATGTACAACACATATTTAAAATAATTCTAGCTTTCCTCGGACGAATAATGTACAACACATATTTAAAATAAGTCTAGCTTTCCTCAGACGAATAATGTACAACACATATTTAAAATAATTTTAGCTTCCCTCGGACGAATAATGTACAACACATATTTAAAATAATTTTAGCTTCCCTCGGACGAATAATGTACAACACATATTTTAAATAATTTTAGCTTCCCTCGGACGGATAATGTACAACACATATTTTTAATAATTTTAGCTTTCCTCGGACGGATAATGTACAACACATATTTAAAATAAGTCTAGCTTTCCTCAGACGAATAATGTACAACACATATTTAAAATAATTGTAGATTCCCTCGGACGGATAATGTACAACACATATTTAAAATAATTCTAGCTTTCCTCGGACCGATAATGTACAACACATATTTAAAATAATTTTAGCTTCCCTCAGACGGATAATGTACAACACATATGTAAAATAATTCAAGCTTTCCTCGGACGGATAATGTACAACACATATTTAAAATAATTTTAGCTTCCCTAGGACGGATAATGTACAACACATATTTAAAATAATTCTAGCTTTCCTCGGACGGATAATGTACAACACATATTTAAAATAATTTTAGCTTTCCTCGGACGGATAATGTACAACACATATTTAAAATAATTTTAGCTTCCCTCGGACGAATAATGTACAAGACATTTTTAAAATAATTTTAGCTTCCCTCGGACGGATAATGTACAACACATATTTAAAATGATTCTAGCTGCCCTCGGACGGATAATGTAAAACACATTTAAAATAATTTTAGCTTCCCTCGGAGGGATAATGTACAACACATATTTAAAATAATTTTAGCTTCCCTCGGACGGATAATGTATAACACATATTTAAAATAATTTTAGCTAGCCTCGGACGGATAATGTACAACACATATTTAAAAAAATTTCAGCTTGCCTCGGACGGATAATGTACAACACATATTTAAAATAATTTTAGCTTCCCTCGGACGGATAATGTACAACACATATTTAAAATAATTTTAGCTTCCCTCAGACGGATAATGTACAACACATATTAAAAATAATTTTAGCTTCCCTCGGACGGATAATGTACAACACATATTTAAAATAATTTTAGCTTCCCTCGGACGGATAATGTACAACACATATTTAAAATCATTTTAGCTTTCCTCGGACGGATAATGTACAACACATATTTTAAATAATTCTAGCTTTCCTCGGACGGATAATTTACAACACATATTTAAAATAATTTTAGCTTCCCTCGGACGGATAATGTACAACACATATTTAAAATAATTTTAGCTTCCCTCGGACGGATAATGTACAACACATATTTAAAATAATTCTAGCTTTCCTCGGACGGATGATGTACAACACATATTTAAAATAATTCTAGCTTTCCTCGGACGGATAATGTACAACACATATTTATAATAATTTTAGCTTCCCTCGGACGGATAATGTACAACACATATTTAAAATAATTTCAGCTTCCCTCGGACGGATAATGTACAACACATATTTAAAATAATTTTAGCTTTCCTCGGACGGATAATGTACAACACATATTTAAAATAATTTTAGCTTCCCTAGGACGGATAATGTACAACACATATTTAAAATAATTCTAGCTTTCCTCGGACGGATAATGTACAACACATATTTAAAATAATTTTAGCTTTCCTCGGACGGATAATGTACAACACATATTTAAAATAATTTTAGCTTCCCTCAGACGGATAATGTACAACACATATTTAAAATAATTTTAGCTTCCCTCGGACGGATAATGTACAACACATATTTAAAATAATTTTAGCTTCCCTCGGACGGATAATGTACAACACATATTTAAAATAATTCTAGCTTTCCTCGGACGGATAATGTACAACACATACTTAAAATAATTTTAGCTTCCCTCGGACGGATAAGGTACAACACATATTTAAAAAGCTTTTAGCTTCCCTCGGACGGATAATGTACAACACATATTTAAAATAATTCTAGCTTTCCTCGGACGGATAATGTACAACACATATTTAAAAAAATTTTAGCTTCCCTCGGACGAATAATGTACAACACATATTTAAAATAAGTCGAGCTTTCCTCGGACGGATAATGTACAACACATATTTAAAATAATTTTAGCTTCCCTCGGACGGATAATGTACAACACATATTTAAAATAATTTTAGCTTCCCTCGGACGGATAATGTACAACACCTATTTAAAATAATTTTAGCTTTCCTCGGACGGATAATGTACAACACATATTTAAAATAATTTTAGCTTCCCTCGGACGGATAATGTACAACACATATGTAAAATAATTTTAGCTTCCCTCGGACGGATAATGTACAACACATATTTAAAATAATTTTAGCTTCCCTCGGACGGATAATGTACAACACATATTTAAAACAATTCTAGCTTCCCTCGGACGCATAATGTACAACACATATGTAAAATAATTTTAGCTTCCCTCGGACGGATAATGTACAACACATATTTAAAATAATTCTAGCTTTCCTCGGACGGATAATGTACAACACATATTTAAAATAATTTTAGCTTCCCTCGGACGGATAATGTACAACACATATTTAAAATAATTTTAGCTTTCCTCGGACGAATAATGTACAACACATATTTAAAATAATTCTAGCTTTCCTCGGACGAATAATGTACAACACATATTTAAAATAAGTCTAGCTTTCCTCAGACGAATAATGTACAACACATATTTAAAATAATTTTAGCTTCCCTCGGACGAATAATGTACAACACATATTTAAAATAATTTTAGCTTCCCTCGGACGAATAATGTACAACACATATTTTAAATAATTTTAGCTTCCCTCGGACGGATAATGTACAACACATATTTTTAATAATTTTAGCTTTCCTCGGACGGATAATGTACAACACATATTTAAAATAAGTCTAGCTTTCCTCAGACGAATAATGTACAACACATATTTAAAATAATTGTAGATTCCCTCGGACGGATAATGTACAACACATATTTAAAATAATTCTAGCTTTCCTCGGACCGATAATGTACAACACATATTTAAAATAATTTTAGCTTCCCTCAGACGGATAATGTACAACACATATGTAAAATAATTCAAGCTTTCCTCGGACGGATAATGTACAACACATATTTAAAATAATTTTAGCTTCCCTAGGACGGATAATGTACAACACATATTTAAAATAATTCTAGCTTTCCTCGGACGGATAATGTACAACACATATTTAAAATAATTTTAGCTTTCCTCGGACGGATAATGTACAACACATATTTAAAATAATTTTAGCTTCCCTCGGACGAATAATGTACAAGACATTTTTAAAATAATTTTAGCTTCCCTCGGACGGATAATGTACAACACATATTTAAAATGATTCTAGCTGCCCTCGGACGGATAATGTAAAACACATTTAAAATAATTTTAGCTTCCCTCGGAGGGATAATGTACAACACATATTTAAAATAATTTTAGCTTCCCTCGGACGGATAATGTATAACACATATTTAAAATAATTTTAGCTAGCCTCGGACGGATAATGTACAACACATATTTAAAAAAATTTCAGCTTGCCTCGGACGGATAATGTACAACACATATTTAAAATAATTTTAGCTTCCCTCGGACGGATAATGTACAACACATATTTAAAATAATTTTAGCTTCCCTCAGACGGATAATGTACAACACATATTAAAAATAATTTTAGCTTCCCTCGGACGGATAATGTACAACACATATTTAAAATAATTTTAGCTTCCCTCGGACGGATAATGTACAACACATATTTAAAATCATTTTAGCTTTCCTCGGACGGATAATGTACAACACATATTTTAAATAATTCTAGCTTTCCTCGGACGGATAATTTACAACACATATTTAAAATAATTTTAGCTTCCCTCGGACGGATAATGTACAACACATATTTAAAATAATTTTAGCTTCCCTCGGACGGATAATGTACAACACATATTTAAAATAATTCTAGCTTTCCTCGGACGGATGATGTACAACACATATTTAAAATAATTCTAGCTTTCCTCGGACGGATAATGTACAACACATATTTATAATAATTTTAGCTTCCCTCGGACGGATAATGTACAACACATATTTAAAATAATTTCAGCTTCCCTCGGACGGATAATGTACAACACATATTTAAAATAATTTTAGCTTTCCTCGGACGGATAATGTACAACACATATTTAAAATAATTTTAGCTTCCCTAGGACGGATAATGTACAACACATATTTAAAATAATTCTAGCTTTCCTCGGACGGATAATGTACAACACATATTTAAAATAATTTTAGCTTTCCTCGGACGGATAATGTACAACACATATTTAAAATAATTTTAGCTTCCCTCGGACGAATAATGTACAAGACATTTTTAAAATAATTTTAGCTTCCCTCGGACGGATAATGTACAACACATATTTAAAATTATTCTAGCTGCCCTCGGACGGATAATGTAAAACACATTTAAAATAATTTTAGCTTCCCTCGGAGGGATAATGTACAACACATATTTAAAATAATTTTAGCTTCCCTCGGACGGATAATGTACAACACATATTTAAAATAATTTTAGCTTCCCTCGGACGGATAATGTACAACACATATTTAAAAAAATTTCAGCTTGCCTCGGACGGATAATGTACAACACATATTTAAAATAATTTTAGCTTCCCTCGGACGGATAATGTACAACACATATTTAAAATAATTTTAGCTTCCCTCAGACGGATAATGTACAACACATATTAAAAATAATTTTAGCTTCCCTCGGACGGATAATGTACAACACATATTTAAAATAATTTTAGCTTCCCTCGGACGGATAATGTACAACACATATTTAAAATAATTCTAGCTTTCCTCGGACGGATAATGTACAACACATACTTAAAATAATTTTAGCTTCCCTCGGACGGATAATGTACAACACATATTTAAAAAAATTTTAGCTTCCCTCGGACGGATAATGTACAACACATATTTAAAATAATTCTAGCTTTCCTCGGACGGATAATGTACAACACATATTTAAAATAATTTTAGCTTCCCTCGGACGAATAATGTACAACACATATTTAAAATAATTCGAGCTTTCCGCGGACGGATAATGTACAACACATATTTAAAATAATTTTAGCTTCCCTCGGACGGATAATGTACAACACATATTTAAAATAATTTTAGCTTCCCTCGGACGGATAATGTACAACACATATTTAAAATAATTTTAGCTTTCCTCGGGCGGATAATGTACAACACATATTTAAAATAATTTTAGCTTCCCTCGGACGGATAATGTACAACACATATGTAAAATAATTTTAGCTTCCCTCGGACGGATAATGTACAACACATATTTAAAATAATTTTAGCTTCCCTCGGACGGATAATGTACAACACATATTTAAAACAATTCTAGCTTTCCTCGGACGGATAATGTACAACACATATTTAAAATAATTTTAGCTTCCCTCGGACGGATAATGTACAACACATATTTTAAATAATTCTAGCTTTCCTCGGACGGATAATGTACAACACATATTTAAAATAATTTTAGCTTCCCTCGGACGGATAATGTACAACACATAATTAAAATAATTTTAGCTTTCCTCGGACGAATAATGTACAACACATATTTAAAATAATTTTAGCTTCCCTCGGACGAATAATGTACAACACATATTTAAAATAATTTTAGCTTCCCTCGGACGAATAATGTACAACACATATTTAAAATAATTTTAGCTTCCCTCGGACGAATAATGTACAACACATATTTAAAATAATTTTAGCTTCCCTCGGACGAATAATGTACAACACATATTTAAAATAATTTTAGCTTCCCTCGGACGAATAATGTACAACACATATTTAAAATAATTTTAGCTTCCCTCGGACGGATAATGTACAACACATATTTAAAATAATTTTAGCTTCCCTCGGACGGATAATGTACAACACATATTTAAAATAATTTTAGCTTCCCTCAGACGGATAATGTACAACACATATTTAAAATAATTTTAGCTTCCCTCGGACGGATAATGTACAACAGATATTTAAAATAATTCTAGCTTCCCTCGGACGGATAATGTACAACACATATTTAAAATAATTCTAGCTTTCCTCGGACGGATAATGTACAACACATACTTAAAATAATTTTAGCTTCCCTCTGACGGATAATGTACAACACATATTTAAAATAATTTTAGCTTCCCTCGGACGGATAATGTACAACACATATTTAAAATAATTGTAGCTTTCCTCGGACGGATAATGTACAACACATATTTAAAATAATTCTAGCTTTCCTCGGACGGATAATGTACAACACATATTTAAAATAATTTTAGCTTCCCTCGGACGGATAATGTACAACACATATTTAAAATAATTTTTGCTTCCCTCGGACGGATAATGTACAACACATATTTAAAATAATTCTAGCTTCCCTCGGACGGATAATGTACAACACATATTTAAAATAATTTTAGCTTCCCTCGGACGGATAATGTACAACACATATTTAAAATAATTCTAGCTTCCCTCGGATGGATAATGTACAACACATATTTAAAATAATTTTAGCTTCCCTCGGACGGATAATGTACAACACATATTTAAAATAATTTTAGCTTCCCTCGGACGGATAATGTTCAACACAGATTTAAAATAATTCTAGCTTTCCTCGGACGGATAATGTACAACACATATTTAAAATAATTTTAGCTTCCCTCGGACGGATAATGTACAACACATATTTAAAATAATTTTAGCTTCCCTCGGACGGATAATGTACAACACATATTTAAAATAATTGTAGCTTTCCTCGGACGGATAATGTACAACACATATTTAAAATAATTCTAGCTTTCCTCGGACGGATAATGTACAACACATATTTAAAATAATTTTAGCTTTCCTCGGACGGATAATGTACAACACATATTTAAAATAATTTTAGCTTCCCTCGGACGGATAATGTACAACACATATTTAAAATAATTCTAGCTTTCCACGGATGGATAATGTACAACACATATTTAAAATAATTTTAGCTTTCCTCGGACGGATAATGTACAACACATATTTAAAATGATTTTAGCGTCCCTCGGACGGATAATGTACAACACATATTTAAAATAAGTTTAGCTTTCCTCGGACGGATAATGTACAACACATATTTAAAATAATTTTAGCTTCCCTCGGACGGATAATGTACAACACATATTTAAAATAATTTTAGCTTCCCTCGGACGGATAATGTACAACACATATTTAAAATAATTCTAGCTTTCCTCGGACGGATAATGTACAACACATATTTAAAATAATTTTAGGTTTCCTCGGACGGATAATGTACAACACATATTTAAAATAATTTTAGCTTCCCTCGGACGAATAATGTACAACACATATTTAAAATCATTTTAGCTTTCCTCGGACGGATAATGTACAACACATATTTTAAATAATTCTAGCTTCCCTCGGACGGATAATGTACAACACATATTTAAAATAATTTTAGCTTCCCTCGGACGGATAATGTACAACACATATTTAAAATAATTTTAGCTTCCCTCGGACGGATAATGTACAACACATATTTAAAATAATTCTAGCTTTCCTCGGACGGATGATGTACAACACATATTTAAAATAATTCTAGCTTTCCTCGGACGGATAATGTACAACACATATTTATAATAATTTTAGCTTCCCTCGGACGGATAATGTACAACACATATTTAAAATAATTTTAGCTTCCCTCGGACGGATAATGTACAACACATATTTAAAATAATTTTAGCTTCCCTCGGACGGATAATGTACAACACATATTTAAAATAATTTTAGCTTGCCTCGGACGGATAATGTACAACACATATTTAAAATAATTCTAGCTTTCATCGGACTGATAATGTACAACACATATTTAAAATAATTTTAGCTTCCCTCGGACGGATAATGTACAACACATATTTAAAATAATTCTAGCTTCCCTCGGACGGATAATGTACAACACATATTTAAAATAATTCTAGCTTTCCTCGGACGGATAATGTACAACACATATTTAAAATAATTCTAGCTTCCCTCGGACGGATAATGTACAACACATATTTAAAATAATGTTAGCTTCCCTCGGATGGATAATGTACAACACATACTTAAAATAATTTTAGCTTCCCTCGGACGGATAATGTACAACACATAATTAAAATAATTTTACCTTCCCTCGGACGGATATGAAACAATTTAATATACTCTCAACAGGTATTGTACAACATATATGAAATAATTTCTCTTCTCTCAAAAGCCACCATAATTTTAAGAAAAATTAAATCATTTTTAGAAGATTGCTCAATAGGATTTCCAAATTAGTACATTATCTTGGTTAATGATTAAGCAACCCTTGCTACACCATAAATTTCAAGATTAGTGGGGTTTTTTCCTTTCTCCCTATCAGCAGTATACATTCAAGAAAATTTATGTCATTTTTGCAAGAGGTTTAGCAGAATTTTCAAATTAATGCATAAATGCTTTGACAGTTGATGATTGGACAACCCTTGCTTCATTATAAAATTCTATATTACTGTGTTTTATTTTCTTTCCCCATTACAACAAAATTTTTTGGAAAAAAGATGTCATTTTCGGGAGATTACTCAGCAGATTTTACAAATAAATACGCAAATACTTTGAAAAGCTTTGTGATTAGGCAACCTTTGCTTCACTATAAAATTCCACATTACTTTGTTCTTTCCCTCTCGACTACTGACACCATCATTTGTAGTGAAATGATCTAATTTCTTGAACATAACTCAGCAAGTTTTCCAAATAATTACATAAATGCACAAGATGATGCTTAGGAAACTTTTACTTTACCATGAATTTCAATATTAATGTAGTTCTTCCTTCCCCACCACCAACAACATAATAGTAAGAAAAATGATGTCATTTCCGGGAGATGATTCCACAGATATTTTATATTTTTGGAATATGACATTGTGGGAGATTGCTTTATGACCCCAAAATTAACATTACTCCCTCAAGCCTAACCCTAAAAGAGAAGATTTGGTAATCCCTAGAAAATTCCAAAGCACTTTTAAAGGCAACATAATCATGCTTCTTTCTACCCACCACTACAACATTAAAAATTCAGAAAAATATGGATCACTCAATACAGAAACTGGCCGAGTTCACCTTCAGAGTACATCAACAGTAAATATAAATAAAAGTAATTTTGAGATCGTAAACTGCTTCAGACATTTCCTGGACTGACTTAATATTCTCTCCCCACAAAAAACGTTATTAAAAATATACATGAAATAAAGTAATTTTGACATCGAAAATTGTTTCAGCCATTTCCAATACTGATTTATATTCAACAACTCTCATTTAATCCTGTGCAACGTCAGGTATTCTGCTAGTATATATTTGCATCTATCTCATTCAATTCCAGGTGATGTCAGGTCTTCTGCTAGTATATATCTCCACTCATCTATTTCAATCCCAGGCAATGTTGAGTCTTCTGCTAGTATAAACTGTGTCAATCGCTTTATTACAGATTAGTAAAATATCAATACTTTACTAAATATATGTCACAACAAAATGAAAATTATATCATCAAATGACTGCTTTAAGGATTTAGCATTGTAAGAAATCTGCAATAAAGTGATGAATTTCCTTGATAATAAATAAAATGACATAACTTTGTGAATATCGCTTGAATTTGAATAAAATTTTCGGAATAATTAACCTTAAAGCAGTCATTTGATTATACATTTTCATTTTTTTGTGACGTATATTTGGTGAAATATTGATATTTTACTAATCTGCAATAAAGCAATTGATGCAGTTTATATTTCCACGTATCTTCTTCAATCCCGGTCTTCTGCTAGTATATACTTCCATACATCTGATTAAATCCTGAGTGATGCCAGGTCTTCTGCTAGTATATAATTCCAGCTATCTCATTCAATCGTTGCCCGGGAGTATGGAGGTTATGGGTAGCAAAAAAAAAAAAAAAAAAAAGGCAAGCAGGCTCAAACCCGTAATGCGAAGGAGGAAAAGAAAGTTTTTTAAAATTTAATGTCTTAGTCGATGTCTCCATCGCGAAAGCTGAGAGCGTTGAAATTAAATGTAGTCAATTGAAAGGAGATGACTTTTCAAAAATGTTGACACAAAAAAACGACCCCTCATTGTACAAAACTGCTCAGTGTAGAGTGAAGGAATAAATGTTTTTGGCCAGTTTTTTATATTTGTCATCCGAAGGACCGATGTTTAAAATAATATTGAAATGGTCAGGATCCGTCACCTGTGGGGAAAGTTTTTGCAGGACATACAACATACACACACACATGTATTTTGCCCTTTATATATATAGACTAGTGGGGGTACCCAGCGTTGCCCGGGTTTGTGGGGTGTGGGGTAAAATGATTACAAAGTGAAGTAATAACCCTGTTTAAATAAAACAAACAATGTTCAAACTTCTAAAAAAAAAAAAAAAACGGACGGTCCGGCGGTGCCCGGGTGTTTGAAAAACCAAAAAAAGTTTGAGGTGGGGAAAGTTCGAACTCGAATCCTTGAAGCGAAAGCGAAAAAAAAAAAACGTGATGAATTAACTAAAAAGTGAATTAGGTTAAATATCAATCCCACAGTCAAGTTATTTTTGGTTTAGTTTCCCCAAGATGTTGGGTTGAAAACCAGCTCCCCATAAAAAATAGGTGTGTCCATATGAAAGCAATTGTCTGATATAAGGTTTCAACCACATTGATCAAAAACTGATTTCTTTCTGGACGTTTCAGCGCGAAAGCCGAGAAGACGCACCGTTTGAATTTAGTTTCACTTTATTTATACTAAAAAGCAGGACAAACAGGCGACACAGCGAAATAGCGCGATTTTTATAAAAGTCAATGTAAATAAATCTAGAGGCAACGCACGTTCCCAAATCCTAGATATTATTATCTAGGGGGTATATAAACACGTCTAAGCAATAGTAACCCCCACTCCCGAGAATCGCAGCGAAAAAAGCCTTTGTGAGACATACAAAAACACGTGCACCGCATTTGTCTTTTATAGAAGACTAGTGGGGTTATCCGGCATTGCTTGGGTGTTTGTTGGTGTGTGTGTGTGTGTGTTTAAGAAAAAATGTGTTAGTAAGCAGGTAGGCTTGAGGCGAAGATGGAAAAGAAAGTGAAAGAAAAAGTGATATCTTACTGCGATGCTAAGAGGGCAGAGGAAGTGAGAATGGTTGAAATTAAATGATTAAAAAGTTAAGTGAATAACACAGGATGTCAAACATTAACATTCGCTGCAAGCCAGTTAAGCTTCTGGGAAAATCAACACCCAACAAAAAGGGGAATATTCAAATGAATAGCAATTGTCTGATATGACGGGGTTTCCCTGCATTGATCAAAGCTCATTGCTTTCTGGACGTCCTGGCATGAAAGGCCAAGAACACAACTTTGCTTTCGATTTAGTTTTGCTTTTATACAGAAGACATGAACAAACACGCGAGAAGACAAAATTGCAGGAATTCTATCAAATAAAAATCGCTCAAATAAAAGATAGAAATGACGTCTGTTCGCAAATCGTAGATATTATAATCTAGGGAGTAAATAAAAAGCTCTAAGATGTGGTAATCCCTTCTGAGTGCCCCCTCATCTCCAAAAGCCTTTGCCGGACATACAAAAAAAAGTGCACACACAAACACACATTTTCGCTTTTATATTATAGATTAGAAGGACCATCTAAAACAATAAGAAAAATGAAGTTGCTTTTGAACATACCTATTATTCTTAGGATAGAGGAATTTTTGATGTCTATGTATCATTTGCTATCTCAAGCAAAAGAATATTTTACCTACCCTAGGACGTGTATTACACATGTATGAAATAATTGTACCTTCCCTAGGATAGGTAATTTACGGCACGTATATGAATAATTTTACCTTTGCTTGCCCTTTATATTTGTCAAATTGTTATATATATTTTATATATTTTCAAATTATATTATATATATTATATATCTTTTTCAAATTTTATTATATATATTTTATATATTTGTCAAATTATATTATATATATTTTATATATTTTCAAATTATATTATATATATTATATATCTTTTTCAAATTTTATTATATATATTTTATATATTTGTCAAATTATATTATATATATTTTATATATTTTCAAATTATATTATATATATTATATATCTTTTTCAAATTTTATTATATATTATGCATATATTTTTCAAATTATATTATGTACAAGCTGTACCCAGCCACACGTTGCTGTGGCTTAGTTGGAAATGAAAAAAAAAAATGCTGAGGCTTACGGAAATACCTCTCGCACCTCTCTGAAATCCATACAGGACACCTGGTTTTCCTTTTATCACGCTAATCTCATCGTAATACTCAAGAGTTTAAAAAAAAGAAAGTTTTAAAAAATATTTTTTTATGATTTTTATCGTTGAGTTTGACGGGGGTTTTGTGTGTGTGTGTGTGTGTGTTTTTTTTTTTTTTTTTGGTAAATGTGACAACGGGAATACCCTGGCCCAATCCCGCAAATAAATACTTCGTACCCATCAAACTTAAAAAAACTGAAACTCGGAATGCAATGAAACGTCAATTATTTATTTATTTATTTGTTTAACTATTATTATTGTTGTTGTTTTTGTTTTGTTTTTTGTTTTTTTGCTGCACTTTTCTTTCATACCAAATTTCTATTTCGTGATCCTTCTTACTAAAATGCAATTATTATTTCCAGTATTTTTTCCATGCGTACCTGTTCGAATTACTGTTTTGGGTTCTCCTGGCCCTTATGTCTCCCAATTTTTAGTCCGCTAAAATTTTAATCACGTGATTACGGTGTAGCAACAATAAAATAAACCATTCATTCAAATGTCGTTTGTTATAGATTTAGCTGAATACGATATTAAAAATCACTTTATTGGTAAATCCTCATCTTTATTAGTTGTTTTTTCACAACGTTTCAACCAACTATTCCTCTGGCCTTCGTCATGTGGCAACTCCGAATCTCCTAACTGCATTCTCAGCAATTACTGCCGTCCATAGTTGTTGTCGTCTCATCACGATTTGACCAAGTGTATAGTTGAATGTAATAATCAAAGAGGAAAGCGCCCCTGTGTGTGTGTGTCGTGCGGTCATACAATTTACCTTCGGATGGGATCTGAGAGAAAGAGAAATTAAAGATGGCAGCCATGGATTGATAAGGTGTAGTCTCATGGAATTTCACAAGATCTCATCTTCCACTGCGCATCTATGCAAATGGAATGGGGTCAGTTTTCTGATAAAATGTCTGTTGGCAGAGGCAGTGGGGAGAGACGTGCTGAAAGTTGAGAGAGAAAGTTCTCAATGACGAATTCTAGCTGGACTTTTGCATATTGTATTTGGTTTATTTTGTTTTGCTGTTTACCAGCCCATTTAACGTCAAGCTATTTCGTCTAAATGGGGGACAAATTCGACCTTAAATTAATACCGGAATTTGACGGCTCAACCCCGGTACTTCACTGGGTGGAGAAGGTGGAACTGCATTGCCTGTTGTCTAGTGTGACGAATATTGAACATGTGGTTCCTCTATGTCTGTCCGGCGGGGCTTTCGCAGTATATCAACAGCTTAGTCTTGAGGAAAAACAGGATTATGAAAGGATCAAGGCGGCATTATACAAGGCGTTCGCTATCGACCCTGTTGCAATATTTTGGACTTGTAATGGGGTATATATTTAATTGCTGCCCACATCAGCAATATGTGACACAAGGCCGAAAGTGGGAACCCCGCAGGCTCCCCTAAAGAAGGGGCACTCCTGCAATTTTAAAAATTGCCTGAGTAAGCCCGTCAGCATTCCCCGGTCGGGGCGCCTCAGGCAGCAAGCAATAAACTTGCCCCACTGGAAAGCCCAGTGGCAAGGCCTGGGAGGGTGGACCTCCTAGGTATTACCCAGGCGGCGTACCTCAGTCCAACAGGTGCTGGGCCGGTTCCCGGCCCCTCACCTGTTGGGCTGAGTGTCAAGTGACGAATCCTTGACGTGTACTACCCTGTCTCTCTGCAGCCGAAGCCGCTAGGAGACCTTCCCCATCAGATAAAGTGATGGGGTATGATCCCACACAATCAGACGATTCTATTTATAAACGATGCTGCTAGGAACTGATGAATCGAATTAATTCACGTTCTGCTACCAACCAATCAGAAACCAGAATTGCTTCATAAATATTAAACCTTTTCTGAAGCAATTTCACATGTCCCCCCCCCCGTCTCGACACGGTAAGAATATTTTGCTCTGTGGAACTGTCTACTGCAAACAAGTCACCTCTCAAAACTTGTTTAGAACAACGAACCATCGGAAATTGTTCTGTCTACTGCAAACCAGTCACCTCTCAAGACTTGTTTAAAACAACAAACCATCTGAAACTTTTATGAAACTAAACATGACTTACACTTCTAGAGGTTATGTGCCCAGCGTGCATCTTTATTTCGATGGATCCGAATCAAAATTCGAATTGTGTCAAGATAAATTTCTAGGATATCTACGAATCCAAAAGCTACACAAAGTACTTCAAACACAACCTGAAAACAGAAACGACCCCGACTTCATTGAAAAGAATTCAACTGTCTTTGCGGAATTAATACAGTGTTTAGATGACCGAAGTCTATCACTGGTAATGAGAGAAGCCCTGGACGATGGCTGCAAAGCATTAAACATATTAAGAGAACATTATTTATCGAAAGGAAAACCCAAAATTATTTCTTTATACACTGAACTGACCTCTCTAAAACGAATGGAAACCGAAACTATTACTGATTACATTATAAGAGCCGAAACGACTGCAAATTCTTTAAAAATGTCTGGTGAAGTTATAAGTGACAGTCTGTTAATTTCCATGGTCCTTAAGGGATTACTGAGTGATTTCAAGCCATTTACAACCGTGATAACCCAAAAAGAAAAACCCATGGCTTTTAGCCAATTCAAGGTAGTACTCAGAAGTTACGAAGAAACTGAAAAAATGATGACAGAACAAAACGAATCCACAAATATCATGAAATTTAAAAATACACAAATAAAAACACCAAAATTAAATTATACCCATGCCAGGAATAAAAAACGCAACTTTGCCAAAAACAATTTTTCTCCTAAGAAAAGTACAAAAATTATTTGCTATAATTGTGGACGACATAATCACAAGAGTTTCCAATGTAGATACAGGACTCAAAATGGCGACTCCATCAAAAATGTAGAGAGCTCTGTTAGCGAACATAATTTTTATTTTCGTGTATGTGTATGCTTCAACAAACAATAATAATTTTCTTGTCGATTGTGGAGCCACGGCACATGTGATTACAAAGGAATCTGATTTTATCAATTTTGACTCCAACTTTAAGCCACAAAATCATTTTGTAGAACTAGCTGACGGGAGTCGAGTAAATGATATCGTTTTGAAAAGAGGCAATGCAAAAATCTCGCTAAAGAACAATGAAGGTGAACTATGTTTTTGTATTTTAGAAAACGCTCTTCTAATCCCAAAATTTAAACAAAATATATTTTCTGTACAAGCTGCCACAAAACAAGGTGCAAATATAAACTTTAGCCCAATAAATCAAAACTGGTATACCCGAATGGAACTGTATTCGACATTAAAGAAAATGGAAGATTATATTATTTAAATAGCATAGTCCCATCGAAAACCGCCTTCCATGATCTACAGACATGGCATAAAATTATTGGACACTGCAATATTTCTGATATCAAAAACTTGCCAACTGTAGTTGATTGAATGAAAATACAAACATCAAAAAACTTCAACTGCGACGTCTGTACGCAAGGGAAAATGACAAACTATCAAAGCAAGATACCAGACAAAAGGCAAAAAAATGCTATCAATGGTGCATTGTGACTTGAATGGTCCTGTGGAACCGATGGCCAGAGAACATTATAGATATGTGTTGAATTTCATAGATGACCATTCAGGTTTAATAATGGTTTACTTTTTAAAGAACAAATCTTATACTCTGCTAGCAACAAAAAAATATCTAGCCGACATGGCTCCCTACGGTGAAGTCAAGTGTATTCACTCTGACAACGGTACGGAATTCACCAATAAAGACTTTGAACTTTTACTAATTAACCATCATATCAGGCATGAAACATCAGCTCCTAGATCGCCACACCAAAACGGGACTGCTGAACGTGCATGGTGGACACTTTTTGAAATGGCAAAATGCCTACTCATTGAATCAAAACTCCCTAAAAACCTCTGGATGTACGCACTTATGGCGGTAGCCTATATACGCAACAGGTGCTTCAACAAAACACTATCTAAAACTCCATATGAATCTTTCTGTGGTAAAAAAAACAAATTTAAGCAGAATGCATATATTTGATTCAACTTGCTTCACATATATAGATAAAAACAATAAATTGAATATTAAAGCCGACAGAGGTATATTTCTTGGATACAATAAAAACAGTCCACCAATTTAATATTTTTTCCAGAAAAAGAAATAAAATAAAAAGAATCCGATGTGTAAAATTCACAGACATGTTTAATTTTACAGACGAAAACTCGTCATATGAGGAAGATGAAATTATATTGCCTCAATTTTGTAATTAAAACAAACGAAGACAATAAAAATGACGGAGACAAGACTGTCCATGATGATGATAAAATCGAAAGATATCCCAAAAGAAATAGAAGATGACCCGATTTTTTTGTGGTCGACAATATAAAAGATTATCAAATCGACTATTGCTATTCAATGGAAAATGCGCCAAAAAGCTTTAACGAAGCAATTAATTCAGAACATTGTGATGAATGGAAAATTGCCATAAAAAAAGAAATAGATGCCTTAACCGAAAATGATACCTATCCAGTAGTACCTCTCCCAAAAGATAAACATGTTATTTCTACAAGATGGGTCTTTACAAAAAAGACTGCAGCATCAGGCGTAGAACAGTACAAAGCTAGATTTGTTGCTAAAGGGTACTCTCAGATTTACGGTATAGAATATTTTTCTATGTTTTCACCAACCACAAACCTAACGACTATCAGAATTTTACTGCAAATCGCATCACAATATGACCTAAAAATCTATCAAATGGACGTAAAAAATGCTTATTTGAATGCCCCAATAGACTGCGAAATTTATATTAACCCTCCAGAGGGATTTATAATGAAAAATAAAAATAGCGTGTGGCGACTTAACAAGTCATTATATGGTCTAAAGCAAAGTGCTCAGTCTTGGAATACAGTATTTCATGATTATATTATTAAACAACAATTTAGACAATGCGCTGTAGACCCCTGTTTATATACCCAACATTAAGACGATAAACTACTGATTTTGGTTTTGTGGGTCAATGACATTTTAATCGCATCAAATTGTGGCATAATGTTTACTGATGTTAAGAACAAATTAAGTAAAAGATTCAAAATGACCGATCTTGGCAAAATATCCTGGTTTCTGGGAATAGAATTTACTCAAAGCAAAGGAATTGTTACGGTGACTCAATCGAGATACATCGACAAAATACTATTAAAATTTGGAATGGGAGAGTGCAAGAAACGCTCTACACCGGTCGAAAATGATATTAATAAAAATATACACACAGAATCTGAAATAATAAATGACACACAATATCGCCAAATTATAGGTAGTCTTATATATTTAATGACTGCAACCAGGCCCGACATATGCTATACAGTAACAAAACTGTCACAAAAATTAACACGACGGACAATGAAGGATTTAAACAGAGCTAAACAAGTCCTGCGTTATTTAAAAGGAACTAAAGAACAGAAGTTAGTATTTAGAAAATCAAGAAATCCCCTAAAATTAGAAGGTTTTTCGGATTCAGACTGGGGAAACGACGAAGATCGTAAGAGTGTATCTGGATATTGTTTCAGACTCTCAGAAAATGGGCCTATTATTTCATGGAAATCTAAAAAGCAACAGATTGTATCTCTCTCTATGTGTGAAGCAGAATTTATCGCGATCACACACATGATCCAGGAAGCACTCTACCTTAAAAATATCCTAAAGACTGTTTTAGAGCCAGAATTAACTAAAAGCCCCGTAGTAATTAATTGTGATAATCAAGCCAGTATAGTCTTAGCACAGAACACGATAATCAACCAAAGATCTAAGCATATAGATATAAAATACCATTTCATAAAAAACGAGGTGAAAAAGGAATTCATTATTTTGAATTACATATCATCAGAACAAAATATCGCTGATGTATTTACGAAACCCGTAACAAGAATAAAGCTACATCGTTTTTTCTCAAAACTTGTTGGGGGATTCGACTGAATAATTTTTTTTTTCAAGGCCCTGTATATAGATTTGATATAGATTATATCAAAAAAAAAAAATAGTCCTGGACAAAACGTTAAACTGTATCCATTTTATTTATATTAACACTTTAACCTACTAATGCATAACTAATACTAATGCTGAAATAAAAAAAAAAATTTTTTTTTAAAAGTCACTTAAAAAACAAAAAACTCTTTGTAATTTTTCTTTTCGACAAAATACTTTTTGCATGCTTATTTTATTACAATTGACATTTTTTTGTGCACATTAGTTTTCTTCCTTATTTTTAAAAAATGTCCTATCTTTTTTGCATTGTTTTCATTAACAAAAAAAAAACTCTTTAAACGGGTACATATTGCATGTATATTTATTTATATGTATGCGTTTTTTCTTTTCTTTTCTTTTTTTTACAAAACTGCATAATCAAATTTAAGAAATTGCTTCTTTTTCACATACCCATCCCTTTTTAAGGTTAAAATACCTTCCATTTCTTTTATTTCTCTTCTCTGTACCTATATATCTGTTTTGACATTTGAACACAATTAAAAATGGCGTCTTTTTACATGCTAAAATTTTAAGATCCAAATTATTTCTAATTTTTTGTTATGTATAATTACGGTGACTCAATCGAGATACATCGAAAAAATACTATTAAAATTTGGAATGGGAGAGTGCAAGAAACGCTCTACATCGGTCGATGTATATAAAAATATATATATTTATTTTTGAGCAGAACGAACACAAGGGACTTCCCCATTATGAAAAATAGGGAGGATGTTGCAATATTTTGGACTTGTAATGGGGTAGTTATTTAATTGCCGCCTACCTCGGCAAAATGTGGCACAAGGCCGGAAAGTGGGAACCCCGCAGGCTCCCCTAAAGAAGCGGCACTCCTGCAATTTTAAAAATTGCCTGAATAACCCTGTCGGCATTCCCCGGTCGGGGCGCCTCAGGCAGCAAGCAATAAACTTGCCCCACTGGAAAGCCTGGTGGCAAGGCCTGGGAGGGTGGACCTCCTAGGTATTACCCAGGCGGTGTACCTCAGTCCAACAGGTGCTGGGCTGGTTCCCGGCCCCTCACCTGTAGGGCTGAGTGTCAAGTGACGAATCCTTGACATGTACTACCCTGTCTCCCTGCAGCCGAACCCGCTAGGAGACCTTCCCCATCAGATGAAGTGATGGGGTATAATCCCACAGTCAGACGATTCTATTTATAAATGATGCTGCTAAGAACTGATGAATCGAATTAATTCACGTTCTGCTACCAACCAATCAAAAACCAGAATTGCTTCATACATATTAAACCTTTTCTGAAGCAATTTCACATGTTTTTTTATTTCCCCCCGTCTCGATGCGGTAAGAATATTTTGCTCTGTGGAACTGTCTACTGCAAACAAGTCACCTCTCAAAACTTGTTTAGAACAACGAACCATCGGAAACTGTTCTGTCTACTGCAAACCAGTCCCTCTCAAGACTTGTTTAAAACAACGAACCATCTGAAACTTTTATGAAACTAAACATGGCTTACACTTCTAGAGACCCCGTCACTGCTTGGGAGCAATTTGAGGCAAGAACCTTGCATCCCGATGAAACTGTCGACGTTTATTTGGCCGAGCTGACGAAATTGACGGTGTTGTTTGGTGTGCTGCCTGAGCGGGCCTTGGCATGCAAATTTTTGGCAGGGCTCCCAGCCAGAGTAAAGCAACTCCTGCGGGCTAGCTCAAGCATAGCTTCATTGTCCCTTAATAACCTGGTAGACCGGGCCAGGACCGTGATGAAGAATACTTATGAGATGGTAGAACCAGTAGTTGCTGCTGCACAGCGCGCATTAAATGAGGATAGACCGTCCCAGGGGCCCATCCTGCGCGGTGAAGTCATGTGTTATAGGTGCAATGACCAGGGCCACACTGCGAGGAACTGCTGGTGGCGACTGACAGCTATTTGCTGCTACTGATGTAATAAGACTGGTCATATGGCCCGGGATTGTTTGAGAAACAGGGTCGGGGACAAGGTGCCAGCGTCGACCTCTTCCCCAAACAGAAATTAGACGAGGCGCTTCCGACCATTCAGGTTTATGTCAATGAAACATTGTGCTCAGCACTCTTCGACACTGGGTGCTCTCGCACCGTAGTGAGTGTTGGCCTCTGCTGCACTTGGAAGAAGAAGACTACTAGATTAACCACCTTCAGTGGAGCGATGCAGACATGTTGTGGGGTGGGCACTGTGAACATTCGCACTAAAACTGGAAATTCAGCTAACGTCGAAGCGCTGGTAGTACTCGAGAAACCACTCCGCTTTGACCTGCTCCTAGGCTATGACGCCATCAGAGCCCTAGGTGGTGCTCACATAACACAGACGGGGGGGGGCGATACAGTTTCAGGAGAATGTTCCAGTGTGTGCTGCTTTGAAAATTGATCAGCCAGACTTTATTGTCGAGTTTGACCAGCAGCAGAAGGCTTGGACAGCCGTGTGGAAGTGGTCAGAAAACCAGAAACCAGCTAAACTGCGAAATGAGGTAACAGAGTACCATGTGCCCGACCAAATGAGGCCTGCATATGAAGAGGAACTTTGTGATTGGATCAAGATAGGCTGGTTGATTCCCTACCCCTATGAGAAACTTGGACCTCCCAAAGGCCTGATTCCGCTGATGGCGGTCGCTCAGCACAACAAAGCAAAGGTGAGGCCTGTGATGGACTATCGCGAACTGAACATGCATGTTGATGCATTTATGGTAGATGCTGACGTTTGTGCCAGCAAGTTACGAGAATGGCGCCAGCAGGGTTCCAACCAAGTTACGAGAGTGGCGCCAGCAAGGTTCCAAGCAAGTTATGAGAGTGGCGCCAGCAGGGTTCCAATGTATCCCTGCTGGTTCTAAGAAAAGCATGCCTGCAGGTCCGAATCAATGAAACAATGTGGCCATTTCAGACGGTAGTGTTTGCTGGCAGAAAGTACTGCCTTACCAGACTAGGCTTTGGGCTGAATGTGGCACCCCAAATAATAAAGACCATTATTAAAACTGTGTTGTCACAGGAAGAGACAATAAAAGATGGGACATCGGCGTACCTTGATGACATATATGTGAACAGAGACATTGTGTCATTGTCACGTGTGAGGGACAAACTGGCTGAGTTTGGTTTGACGTGCAAGGATCCAGAATGTTTCGTGAATAACGTTCGTGTCTTGGGCCTGAACGTTCAACAGGAGCGAGGGACTTTGAAATGGAGTTGCGGAACTGCAGTTCCTGAAGTGCCTGATGTCTTCACGAGGCAAGCAGTATTCTCTCTGTGTGGAAAACTTGTGGGGTACCTACCAGTGTGTGGATGGACTCACATGGCAACAGGCATCATAAAAAGGAGGGCAAGCGCAGTCACCAAAGGCTGGGATGATGAAACAGCCGACGATCTGTTGGTTTGCATGGTGAAGGAGACCATCGCAAGGGTAAAGCAGGATGTATGACACCATGAAGAAGAAAGATGAGCCACTACTATTGTGTGCCGCCTCTATTGAGGTGGCGGATGAAATCAGGAAGATACACCACCTCAGTGGACCCCGGAGTGAAACAGACATGTTATTTTGTGCAGTTGTCCAATCCGTCAGTGTCCAAAAATGCAGTGAAAGCGGTAATCAGGGAATGCCAAACATGCCAGTCAATCAATCCCGCCCTGGCCAGATGGTGGAAAGGTCAGCTGGGAGTAAGCGTGACTTGGAGCCGACTGGGTATGGACATAACCCACTATGGTAGCCAGCACTTCCTCACCCTGATCGATTGTGGACCGACAAGGTTTGCAATCTGGCGCCCGTTAATAAGACAGGATTCCTCCAGTTTAATCCGTGAATTGGAGTCCATATTTTATGAAAGGGGGTCGCCTGAAGAGATCCTCACAAACAATAACAAGGCCTTCTGCAGTGGGGAGTTTAGACGTTTTGTAGACGAGTGGGGGATCCAGCTCAGACACAGATGTGCATATGTACCAAGTGGCAACGGCATAGCAGTGCGGTGCCGTCGAAGCATGAAAAGGATTACAGCAAGAAAACAATGCACGATCACAGAGGCGGTCTATAGATATAATGCAACTCCAAAGGATGGCATGACTGCTGCAAGCGCACCCACCAATGCGATCCATTGTTATCAAGTGCACATCAAGGACATTAATGCCCGTCTGCTGATCGGCAGTAAACCCAAGGGCCGTATGAATTAGGGGACACTGGGTGAAGCCTCCCAATAATCGATGCACCAGCAGCTTTCAAAGAGGGCGAATCACTGGCATTATTAGAGAGCAAGCCGTGCTAGTCAATGCTACTCCACGCCATGTGAAGGATATCCGGCCTGCCCTGAATACGAACCAGTTGGTGAGTAGCAGTGATGGTGAATCGTCCAACGATGACCTGTGGATCCGTCCTATTCCCCACGATGGTACAACTGTGAACCCCAGCACTGACGCCAATAGTTCCAGCACACCTTCTGAGAGCTCCGATGAAGATGAAGAAGTCCAGCCTGATGGAATGACTGTACGCCCTAACGCTGATGCTAATGGTTCTGACACATCTTTTGAGAGCTCCAATGAAGATGAAGTAGTCCAGCCAATTCCCCTTCGTAGGAGTGCCCGCAACAAACGACCGCGTCCACCATGCCACATGTGTGGTCTGGAGACCAGGGGGGGAGTGTGGAGTTGAATGTAATAATCAAAGAAGAAAGCACCCGCGTGTGTGTGTGTGTCGTGCAGTCATACAACTTACGTTCGGATGGGATCTGAGAGAAAGAGAAATTAAAGATGGCAGCCATGGATTGATAAGGTGTAGTCTCATGGAATCTCACAAGATCTCATCTTCCACTGCACATGTATGCAAATGGAATGGGGTCAGTTTTCTGAGAAAATGTCTGTTGGCAGAGGCAGTGGGGAGAGACGTGCTGGAAGTTGAGAGAGAAAGTTGTCAGTGACGAATTCTAGCTGGACTTTTGTGCATTGTATTTGGTTTATTTTGTTTTGTTGTTTGTCAGCCCATTTAACATCACCAAGTAAGCCGCTGGCCGGCTTTGGGTAGGATTGAAACCGCTATCTTCAGACAATTCTCACCTGGAACTGTAGAGATTAAACATCTCTATCCACTGTGCCACGAGCCCTTAGGGGGCAGTCAAGTTTGGATTTTTTGGTGTTATAAATCCACGTTTATTTATTAGCTGATATTCCATGGTCGGGTCCATATATATATATATATATATATATATATATATATATATATATATATATATATATATATATATAAATTGGAATTCATTATTGAGATGAGTATTATTTATTAATAGTTGGCCGAAACGTCATGAAACAACAACTAATAAAGATGAGGATAATAGTCCTCAATAAATAAATTAATAAATAATACTCATCTCAATAATGAATTCCAATTAAAATATATATATATATATATATATATATATATATATATATATACAGACCCCGTGGATCTTTTTCTGCCTTTTTTCTAAGAAGAGTTCAGTAAGAGAAAAAAAGGTTTAACAGTCAATATATATATATATATATATATATATATATATATATATATATATATA
Organism: Euprymna scolopes; assembly: GCF_053919585.1. Lineage (NCBI taxonomy): Eukaryota > Metazoa > Mollusca > Cephalopoda > Sepiida > Sepiolidae > Euprymna > Euprymna scolopes. The sequence goes on from NC_136483.1 coordinate 123,090,372, forward strand.
TACTTTATTGGTACTTGTGCACTTTTGTTACCAGACCGGCAGTTGTTTTGTAACCATTCTGTTGTTTCACCTAACAATTTAATAAACAAAAAAGATAGCGTAAAACTTGAATTTATATATAGTGAGAATCATTTTATTATAAAAAAAAATCAGGTAAAACTTGCCCTTGTGGCAGGACTGGAGCTTAGGTGGAAAACTAATCTTGAACCCGCTATCACATAAAAGGGACTAAATTCCTGTAGTCACTGTTACGTTGCCATGAAAACAATGTAAACAATTTTTTAATAATTTTAAACAATGAGTACCTTTTTTTCTTTTTTTCTTTTTTAATGATAAACAATATTAATAGAAATAGAAATATTAAATTATCAGAACATATAAAAAAACATTAAATAGAAATAGAACTTTTTATAATTGTAAACTATGAAAACTCTGTTTTTTATTTTAATTAAAAACAATATAAATAGAACCTTTTTCTAATTTTAAACCATGAAGACTTTTTTAAGTTTAAATTTAAACAATATAAATAGAACTTTTTATAATGTTAAGCAATGTGATTTTTTAATTCAAAATTGAATCACGTGATTATTATTAAATTTCTTGAGTAGTTTTAAACTACTAGTTTAAACACACGTATTCTATTGCAATTTATTAATTTTTACGTGTATTTTCTTTCAATTATTTTCAATATTTTGGGTAACAAATTGAAATTTGTTACGTTTTCCTTCTTTCAAAATTAAAATGTAAAAAGGTTTATATTGTTTGTTAAAATTTAAAATTGAAAAAGATTCGTGAACAATATTTCTTTCAAAATTATTTAGGTGAAGCAAAGATAAGTAGATCCAGAAGACAAGCCTCGTTCTCACATTTGGGGAATTTAGGTTAACAAGTGGTGAAGCTACCGAAAAGTAACCCTTTTGAATGAAGATGGATATAAACAATATTTTTTAAATCAATTTCTTAATTTTACTTAAAAACAAAATGTAAACATATATAAACAAAATATTTTAGAAAATAATCTATTAATTTTAAATAAAAATTGATTGTAAAGAATTTTTTAAAATAATTATTGAAAAATATTGCAAAGTGTTTACATAGCTGGTTCTTTGGGATAATAGGGGCGCCTGAAACCTCCCTTCGAAAATGAAAAAAGCTTTAGTGTTTTTACTATTTTAAAGCACTTTTTTCTTTTTTTTTAAAGTTTGAAACACAAGTAGTGGTTAGTTGTTAACTTAGAACAACAAGTGCACATGGCGGAAATTCTTCAGGGTTTAAATGTATTGTAATGCTTTTATGGTGGTCGAAATATTACTTCCTATTTATTTGTCTCCTCACGAGGGCAAAGTTAGACACAAGGTTGGGTTTTAATGTAGAGAAGCATTTATTACTAAAAAACGAAATGGTGAAATATAAAGTTAAGCTAAAAGTAATTTTTTTTTATTTCAAAGAATTAAAGAAGATATTCAAAGAAATTTCGAATATTTATTACTATAATGTGAGATTTCTCTCACAAGGTTTTTGCCCTGGGCAGAATGGAAGAAAATCAAACAGAAATTACAACAAGTTCACCTTGAAACTTCAATGTAAATTTTATTAAAGTAAAAAGGTCCATGTTTGTAAAAGATGCATTATCTTCAGCTATCTGCCATTATTGGGCTGGTAACATTCCCTAAGGGAATGATAGTTCGTCTTCGATAAAGGCTGGGTAGGATTCCCACTGACAAAGTAGTGCGCAGGTTGGATTTGTAGTATTGACCTCTAAGTCGGGCTGCTAGCAAGGCATACACGAGGAGTCCATGTAGAAAACTGTCCAATTGTGGACAATGGCGGGTCAAACAGTAGACACTAAATTTTGTCTTGACAGACATTAAATTGAAGCAGAAACGTGCAAATAAAATTCACCCTACTTAAGGGCATTGGTAATTGCAATAATAAAGTTCTGCTCCACATTTGGTCATTTAAAACGTCTCGAAGCAACAAGTAATTTCGATGCCTCGATTCGAGTGAGAATTCAGTCTGTTCCGCCATGCGTCTTCTAGGATTCGAGTCAGAAATCCATGTGTGTCCAACTCGACGTTTTCCTGGAATCTGATCTGAAAAGGAAAATTGGCGCCGAATGACATTCTGGGCAGCCAGTTATAGCATGCAATCTGATTGGTTAAAACAAATCCGTGGGCGGAGAAAGCGTCCAATAAAAAAAGGCTTGCTTATTTCTGCAGAATTTCTTACAATAACCATTACAAACAAGTGCAAATAAAAAAAATAAATAATTGCAACCAAAGACAAAATAAGTCAATGTAAAAAGGAAAACAGATTTTTTTTAACAGCAAAGTTGAAATGTTTGTTTGCATAAAGCAGTTCAAAGAACTTTTCTTTTTTTTTTTTCTTTTTTTTTAAGAAATATTTTTGTAAATAAAACAGACGAAATGAGACACACCGGACCTTCCGCATGCAAAATATTTTTTCTCTTAGAAACAGTTTCGCTTCCTCATAGTTTTTCCAAAATTGGCTCATGCTTTCTATATCCATCATTCAAAGAGTCAATAATGGTAGAAGCACTGGTGTCACATGTCACGTGACCTAAACGAGGCTCGTCTGCTGGACTTACTTATCTTTGCTTCACCATTATTTAAAAAGTTCTATTTTTGTTGTGTAAAACTAAAAGTTAAAAACTATGTGTAATGTATGTAAACAAGGTTCAGACAGAGTAGTTTCCCTTGAACTAAGAAACCAACTAACATCCGGCTTTTCACCACACATGTGTGGACGCCATGACAGTTGTACATTGTTGTTGTAATGTTTTGAAGGATTTATTATAATAAAAACAGACTAAACAGGAAATATAAAATGAATAACATAATTTATTGACTGACTCTTACAGACCCCGTGGATCTTTTTCTGCCTTTTTTCTAAGAAGAGTTCAGTAAGAGAAAAAAAGGTTTAACAGTCAAAGGGAGGTAATTCAAATTATCTTACAGTTGTAAATAGCGGCTAATAAAAACAAGTTCTTGTTTACTGTGCTTGTGTGAGTTTATTACAAATTGGCGAGGTAATTCAAATTATCTTACATCCCTCTTTCAAGTCCCAAATTCATAGTGAGAGTTTCTTTGGTGGTTGAACTTTTCTACCACTCTTTGTATATTTTACTTTGGGACTTTCTAAATTAAAAGGTTGGATATCCTGGTGTAGAGTTGACTGCAGATCTGTCAGGTCAGTTTGTTCCATAAGATAAGGAATGTCTCTGGATGTGTTTGCTAAGACAATTCTGTCTGTGTATTTGAGGAAACTTAATTTGCTCATTTCTTTTTCGAAGAAATAATCCTGAATCAGTCTCAATCAGGACTGATCTTGGAGTAATAGTATCTACCACTTTGGCTGGGCTCGTTTTAGGTGTTTTCAACCAAACTGCCTGTCCTTGGGTAACGGGAGTTTGTTCTCTAGTTCTATGACGTTTGTCAAAATACGCCCTTTGTTTCCTTTTGACCTGAACATCTGCTTCTTTGAATTTTTCAACATTTTGTTGATAATTTTCATTTTGGTGGGGGAGTACTGGAACGCGAGTCCTGAGTTTCCTATTCATCAACAATTCTGCAGGATTTGGCCATGCTGTAGTGGAGTAGTGTGGTAATTAAGTAAAGTAATGTAAGGATCATTGACTTTTTAAAAAGATTTTTAACTGTCTGGAGAGTGTGTTCTGCTTCACCATTACCTTGTGGATGATGTGGGCTGCTAGTGAGATGAATAAAGCCATAGACTTTAGCAAACCCCAGAAAGTCTTTAGATATAAACTGAGGGCCATTGTCACTTATTACCATTTCAGGTATACCGTACTTAGCAAATATTGATTTGCAGTGGTTTACAATACAACCTGCAAGAGTATTTTCTAGATGAGATATTTCTATCCATCTTGAATAATATTCTATGACTATCAGGTATTTGTGGCCATTCAATTCAAATAAATCTATTGCAAGTTTTTGCCAAGGATAGTCAGGCAACTTGGTTGGTTGTAGTAGTTCTCGTGGATATTTTCTTTTCTTTTCACAAATACTGCATTGCTCTATTTTTTCCGCTATTTGTTTTGAAAGGCCTGGCCACCAAACATTTACTATACCTTGGTGTCCCTCATGAAAACGATCTAGGATATCTTTTTGAAGATCTGCAGGGATGATGAGTCAGCTCTTCTATAGTAAGAGTCCTTGGTAAATTGTAAGGTACTGTCTTATAAACCAGTAGGGTCTCAGTTGAGGGTCTTGCATAGCAGTTTCAGGCCAATGGTCCGTTTTATAATAGTTCATGACTTGACTGCAGATTTTATCAGTGTGTTGTTTCAGTCTTATTTCCTGTAATCTCTTATCAGTAACAGAGATGTTTTGTATAATTGAACGGATGAACATGTCCGTCTCTGTCTCCTGCTCGAATTCGTGTTTGGTTGGTAGGCTGTTTGGAGCTCCAGACAGTGTGTCTGCTGTAATGAGATTTTTCTCAGCAGTATGTGTAATCTCATTGGTGAATCTCATTAGGCGCATATGGAAACGCTGTATTCTTGTTCATCAAGGCATTTAGTTTTTAGTAATGCTAATAATGGCCTGTGATCTGTTTCAATTATGAACTTATGCAGTCCAATCAAGAAGTCAACAAATTTTTCACAACATCAAGTGACCGCAAGGACTTCTTTTTCAACCTGAGCATATCTTTGTTCAGTTTCGGTAGGTGATCTTGAGACATAAAATACAGGTCTCCAGTCATTCCCTTGTTTCTGGAGCAACACTCCACCTAAAGGAAGATGCATCAGCTGAAATTTTTGTTGGCTTATCACCACTATAGTGGAGCAGTACCGCTGCAGAACTCAGATTTTTCTTTAGTGTTAAATTCAGTTTCCTGAGGCTCATCCCAAATCCATGCATTGTCTTTCTTCAGAAGATCTCGGAGTGGTTTTGTGGTCTCTGCTAAATTTTCAGCAAATTTACCAACATGATTTGCCATCCCTAAGAGTCGTCATAGTTCAGATATGTTTTGTGGTCTGGTCATGTTCATGATTGTTTTAATCTTCTCTGTGTCTATTTGGATACCTTCTTCTGAAATCATTTGCCGAATAAATTTGATTTTGCTAACAGAGCATACACATTTATCATTTAACGTCATTCCTGCTGCTTTTATCCTTTCTAGCACCATTTCCAAATGCTGGTCATGCTCCTGCTGGCTTCTTCCACTAACAAGAACATCATCTATGTCACAGATGACCCCCTGGTATTTCTGACAAAATATTTGTCATTTCGTAGTGCAAAATTTCAGGGCCTGAATTTATTCCAAACGTTTGTAGCAATATCTTCCAAATGGCATAATGAAAGTGGTAAGCTTCTGAGAATCTTCATGCAACACAAGTTGATGGAATCCACTGTTGCAGTCCAGTTTACTAAATATCTTGGCTCCATCAAGTTGAGCTAATAACTGGTCTGGAGAAGGTAGTGGGAAATTTTCATGCTTCACACTTTCATTAAGTTTAGTGAAGTCAACACAAAGTCTGATTTTACCACCCTTCTTTGGAACTGTTACAATAGGAGCACACCAATCAATAGGTGTTTCGATCGGGCGGATGATGTCTTCACTTACTAATCTTTTAAGCTCATCCTGGATATTTTGTTTCATAGGAAGTGTTAGTCATCTGGGAGTTGTAATTGAAAAAGGTTGAGCAGTCTTATCCAAATGTATTTTATAAACATGATCCAGTTTTCCTAGTCCTGTAACTACTTTTGGAAATTTTTGTTTGTATTGGTGATCTATGCTTTCTATAGAGTTGATTTTGCTCAACAAGTGTAAAGCTCTAATTGCTGGTTCACCCAACAATGGTTCCCTTAAGTCTTTAACAATGTACAGCTCTTGTTGTGAAATTTTTTCCTATAACACAGTATAGCATCTATTTTCCTCATCACCTTTATTTTGCTCTGACCTGGTCCATATAATCTTTTATCCATCCGCTTTATTATAAAGAACCGGTCTGGTACTACAGTCACATCTGCGCCTGTATCTAGCCTGACTATTTTGACTATTTTTCTTTTTTTCGATTGTGGTAGTGACTTTTATGTTAGCTTGCCAGTCAATTTTTCCTTCTTCTTCAGTTTTTAATATTTCCCAATGAGAATAGTTTGAATATTTTTTTTTCCTATAAATAAAGCACACTTACTATTTCTGTGAAGAAAATAACATTTTTCTTTTTGATTCTCGGTACTTCCAATATTGCGTGTGTGCAATCAGTAATAGCAAAATGTCCGTGTTTTTTTTTCTTTCATATAAGTTCTTTGTTCTGCAAATAATTTTTTTTCTTTTCCACTTCTAATACCATGTAATGTTTTGAAGGATTTGTGATAATAAAAACAGACTAAACAGGAAATATAAAATGAATAAGATAATTTATTGACTGACTCTTACAGACCTCGTGGATCTCGATGATGTATCTTTTTCTGCCTTTTTTCTAAGAAGAGTTCAGTAAGAGAAAAAAAGGTTTAACAGTCAAAGGGAGGTTTGTAAATAGCGGCTAATAAAAACAAGTTCTTGTTTACTGTGCTTGTGTGAGTTTATTACAAATTGGCGACGACGATTCAAACAAAAAACGAATTATGGCTACCTTCGGTCAGTTGGAATCGTTCGATAGTTCAAGTGAACAATGGGACCAATATATCGAGCATCTGGAAAACTTTTTTGAAGCAAGTGAGATACCTGAGGATACTACTCATGTGAAGAAGAGACAAGCTATTCTTTTATCGGTTTGTGGGAGTAAGGTGTACTGATATGTCCTAAGGTGGCCTATTATTCAGACATATCAAAGACTGTGAAAGGAATAAATAAATATACACTGTGGTTTGATTACTGAAAGAGAAGTTTACGTATTTACATAGAGACTAATACAGCGTGTTAATGTTCAGGGAGAAGTCTCTGTTTTACAAGAGTCCGGTGAAAACTGGTGACTCGGTTCCTTATGTAGAATGTTCTGGGTTGGTTTCCTATCTCCATATAACATGCACAAACAAATATCAAGTTTATTAGCCTCAGAAAAAAGCGAAAGATAAAGAATTTGACAAACTTGTCACACTGATGAAGAACTAGTTCAGCCAAAAGCCGCCTGTGATCGTTCAGAAAACAAAGTTCTATACAAGAAACTGTCAACCGGGCGAGTCGATCACTGGGTGTGTCAGAATTTTGGGTGAATTTTTGACACCCTTAACATAAAACTGCGAATAAAATATAAAAAAATCGTAATTTCTCTTTTAAAAGTGGGTTTATTTTCTTTATGGAATATACTTCCAAAATAAACTATTAAAGTTGTTTAAAAAATAATATAAATATTATTTTTTATTTTTGAAAAACAGTGTTTACAAAGTGCCTGCGTGCGTTCATGCAGCCATTTTTTTTTACGTAATGAAATCGATTGAATTTTATGAGTTAAATCTTTTTCAATTTTTAAACGTTTAAAAATCTATCAAAATTTTTCTAATGGTTCAATTTTTACGATATTTTCAGGGGCAATCTGAAATTTTACTTTCTCCAATAAACCGAATATAAAATATTCGGTTTATTGGAGAGAGTACAAGCGTTTTTTTTTAAATTCACCCCCCCCATTTTGAAATGTCTATTCAAATGAAAATAATTAATTTTCTCACCTCAAATTTATATGTCACAAATTGAAGATAAAAGATTAATAAATAAAATAAGCTAATTTAAAACAAAAAAAGAATAGTTATTTGCAAATTTACCTGTAAAGTCCAAAGTTTAAAACCTTTTTTTTTAAAACCATGTTGGATTTTTTTTTAAGTGAAACCTTATAATCTTGTTATATTGTCCAGAAAATTTTGTAGGAATTACGACAATTTTTTTCTATTTTATTCAATGTTTTTTTTAGATATTTAAAAAAAAAATTCACTCCATAAAGAAGAAATAAAATATATTAAATCAAAAACTCATGTTTGCAGAAGAAAAAAAAAATTTGCCGAGTGTTTTTTTTTAAAGCCAAAAACTGATAAGTAAGATTTAATTATTTTTGACTACGGTGACACATATTTCTTCATTCACAAAGCTTGGCGGCTCATGCGTATTTGTTGTTTTTACCCCCTTTTATCCATCTGTATCTCAAAACAGGAAGAAACACCGGCTAGCTAACACCAGTTAATGCTTACGTAATGGCGGTCTTTTCAAATAGTTGTTTAAAAAAATTCTTTTATTTAAAAAATACATGGAATATAAAATATGAATATGGACGAATAAATAAAGAATGGAAGCATCAATTGATTAGTATTTTATATAGGTAAGTGATTTTTTTGAATTTATATATATTTATTATATTTAGATTAAGTTAAAATTCGTTGAATTTCGTGAAATCTTTTTTAAAGAAAACCGATTTTAAAAAAATATTGTATAGTTTTCAATAAAACCTTTTATTATTTTAAAGTTTGGTCTTTGCTCCTTTTATTGAAAAAAAAATTAGGGTTTAAATTACATTATTTATATTGTTATAAGCTTCGAAAGATAGCGAGTCTAAATAATCACTCCTTTTTTAATGGCGACTTCTGACACTCCTAGTCAATCACAGACTATGTGGCAGAGTTAAGAAGCATGTGTGAAGATTATCGTTTGGAACATTTTTTGGTGAAATGCTACGGGATAAACTCGTAGGAGTAAACGATGATAACATTCAGAGGAGACTACTTGCAGAGAGAGACACTATCACCTTTAACGAAGCTTTCAACGTAGCGGTCAACATCGAATCGGCTTCCAAACATTTACAGGACTTTCATACAAAAAAAATAAACATAATTTTTGCACCACCACATGGACAGTCTGAAAAAATAAAACATGAAAATAGACCACATGGAAGGTTGGAAGAAGAATGTACCCATTGTGGAACAACACACGAAGCAAGTAAGTGTCCTTTTAGATATGCCATGTGTCACTACTGTAAAAGACGAGGGCACATAGTGGATAAATGCTTTAAATTAAACATGAAAAAGAAATCAGCTAATAGGGTAGAAAAGAAAAAAATTTGGTGAGGCAAATAGAAATAGAAGGCACAGACTCAAATAATTCCGAGGAAGTTTATACCATAAATAGAATCAGAGCGCCACTGGAAAGAGTGGACCCTTATTGTGTAGATACCAACATTTGTGACAAGAGGGTTTCTATGAACGTAGATACAGGCGCATCTGTAACGATAATGAGACTGAAAACGTGGAAAAAAATAAGCAATAAAAAGTTGTTGGAGCCCTCAAAAGTACGTTTTAAGTCTTATATGGGAAATTGTATTCAGGTGATTGGCCAAACGAAAGTTCCAGTTCAGTTGGACAGTCGTCGGGTGGAATTACCGTCAATTGTGGTAGAGGGGGATTCACCCACACTCCTAGTCAGAAACTGGCTGTAACACGTGAGATTGCCATGGAAAGAGATTTTCAAGGTGCAAACAGTGAAGGAGGCAGACCAAGACAAACTGGAAGAAATATTAGCAAAGCATGAGGTTGTGTTGAATTAGGGAGACTGCAAAAAGAAGGAATAATTTCACCAGTTGAATTCTCTGAATGGGCTACACTAATAGTACCTATTTTAAAAGCAGATCAGTCTGTATGCATTTGTGGTGATTATAAAGTGACAATTAATCCAGTCACTAAATTGGATAATTATCCGATATCAAAAACCGAAGATCTGTATGCGACATTAGGAGGAGATGAATCTTATAACAAGCTAGATTTAAGCCAAGATTATCAGCAATTATTACTGGATGAAAAATCAAGAAAATTAACAACTATTAATACTCATAAAGGCCTTTTCATGTACAACAGATTATGTTATGGATTAAAATCAGCCCCAGGAATATTTCAAAGAACTATGGAAAACATTTTGCAGGGAATTGGAAACGTAATTATTAGAATTGATGACATTCTACTGACAGGTAAAACCAGAAAAAAACACTGGAGGAAGTTTTGAACAGGCTGGAAAAATGTGGAATTCGGCTAAACCGGGAAAAATGCAAAGGTATTATATCCAGGCCATATAGTAAACAGGGAAGGAATAAAATCGGCAGAAGAAAAAGTGAAAGCCATCAACAAGGCGCCATGCCCAACATCAGTAAAGGAGCTACAAGCTTTTCTGGGTATGATAAATTACTATGCCCAGTACATTCCGAACATTTCAAATATTCTGGCTCCTTTGCATCAGTTATTGAAGAAGGAATCAAAATGGGAGTGGACGTCGAAACAAGAAGAAGCATGGGACATGGGAGGAAGCAAAAGAAAAATTAAATTCCTCAAAAGTGTTGATGCACTTCGACCCAAACAAAGCAGTGACAGTGGCAGGTGATGCTTCCCCATATGGGGTAGGTGCTGTACTATTGCACATCATGGAGGATGGATCCATAAGACCAATAGCTTTTGCACCAAGGACCCTCGCACCAGCAGAAAAAAATTATGCCAAAATTGACAAGGAAGCATTGGCAGTAGTTTTGGGGGTGAAAAAGTTTTACCAATATCTGTATGGAAGGCCATTCACATCATATACTGACCATAAACCGCTCTTGGGATATTTTAAAGAAAATAAGAAAATCCCAGAGATCAGCAAATATTTGCTTGAGACAACTAATGACCTCCTTGCTGGAGAATTCCCTGAGACTGCGGATGAAGGGGTACTTTGAGCAATAATCAACCACAAGGAGATAGTTGATTCCATTCAGATTGAAGAGGTCGGTGGCTAAGATTTGCCATGGTTGTACCGGAATCTCATGCGGCATGAGGGTTTCAGCGGGTTGGGATTTCTGGAGCTCTTGGCATACGGCACATTGTTGTTATGGTGTCAATGTCATTGTTGTCATCTTTTCTTAGTTGTTTCACGATGTTTCGGCCAACTATTCCTCTGGCCTTCGTCAGGTGCGATGGATAGGAACTCTGATCTCCTGACTGTATTCACTGCAATTACTTCCGTAGTTGTTGCCTCACCACGTTTTGGCTAAGTAAGCCTCTGGCTGGCTTTGGGTCGGATCGAAACCGCTATCTTCAGGCAATTCTCACCTGGAATCGTAGAGATTTAACGTCTCTATCAACTGCGCCACATGCCCCGAAGGGCGATCAAGGTTGGATTTTTTGGTCTTATAAATTCATGTTTATTATCTGATTTTCCATGGTCGGGTCCATACCGAATTGTATATATTATTTAATTGTAATTCTTTGAGATGAGTATTATTTATTAATTTTTATTTATTGCAAACTATTATCCTCATCTTTTCTTAGTTGTTTCACAACATTTCGGCCAACTATTCCTTAAAAAATTAATAAATAGTACTCATCTCAATGAATTCCAATTAAAATAATATATACCATTCGGTACAGACCTGACCATGGAAGATCAGATAATAGATATGAATTTAAAAGATCAAAAAATTCAACCTTGATCGCCCTTCGGGGCCCGTGGCGCAGTTGATAGACGTTGCGGTTCCAGGTGAGAATTGTCTGAAGATAGCGGTTTCTATCCTACCAAAACCGCTATCTTCAGACCACACAAATATTTAACAAATTTCATCAGTTCAAGTACATACCTTAGTCTGTCTCTCTCCCTTTGTTACTTCTTGGCCGTATGCACGACTATTGTAATAGATGGTCTATTAACTAACGTAATTTAGTCTGCTGATGTCATCAACCTTAGTTCTGTGAAATCTGGTCATGTGCCCCACGGCTTAACCGGGAGTAGGTAAATATATATTTTTAAAAAATGTTTAACATGCCTGCACGATACATTGTTCCAAATTGCAAAGAAAACTATGAAAAAAGACCGAAAGTTACTGTTTTTTCATTTCTGAAATACAAGGAATTACATGTGGATGAATGCGATAAAAAGAAAAAATTTCTCAGCATCTCCATACAGAAAAGTGAGTTATGAAATGTCTGAAATTATAAAATTAAAAAACAAAAAAAAAAAAACGTGTTATTTCAAATGTTTATCTCTTTTTTATTAGTATTTTTTTTTTTTTCCAGAATGTATTTAAAAAAAAAAAAAATGAAACTATGGATATAAAAAATGATCTTGCATGTTATTTATGTTATGTGTTAAAATAATAATTTATTACTTAGAAACTTATTTAACATTCTTATTTAACATGGGGAGTATTGTACCTTTTTTTTGTAATATTATTAGTATGAATGTGTAGAGGCGAAACGAAGCATGTTAGCTCACGGAAGACATCTTTATTTTCTAAGGGAAGTAACTCGTACAGCACGAATTAAACAACAAGGAAAGATAATCCATGTGTTGACATCCCTCTTTCACAAGAGAATTGTTTGTTTAACCAAAGGTTGCTGGATGAGTTTTTACAGGTGGTATCTTTTGAGGGGGCAGGGTTATGACACAACCCGATCTTGTGATTGTTACAGATGGTTTGTTTGTACTGGACTGTATGATGTGTGCAGGACTGTGTTTTGGCAGATGCTTGCATGCGTATTGGGAGTTTCTGCAGGATGTGAGCCTGGTACATTGGTTCGTGTGACTTGAGTATGACGCGAGGGTGTATTATGTGTAATTGTGTTATATTGGATGTGTAGGCAACTTTCTTGAGCTGTCTGTGGTTTCTGCGAAGAATCTGTCCTGATGACGTCTCTACAATGTAGGAACGTGGTTCAGTGCAGGCTTGTTCTAACGGTCGCTGGAGTCCATCTTCTCGTCTCTTGGTTTTGTACTTATACTCGCTGTCCTGCGCTGAGATTGGGAAGGTCCTTAGCATGTTTGTCATGTTGTCTTTTCTGTGGCAACTGTCTCTGTAACAGACGATTCTGCATTTCCTTCCTATGGACATTTTGGTTTGTACATTTTGTGGGGAGATTGCTGACTAGTTTGCGATTAAAAAGCAATTCACCCAGAGATGGGATAGTATGATCCATCGGTGTCGATCGCAGACACAAGAGGCCCATGTTTATGTCTCGATTGCTCAACATGGCTTTCTTCATGACTGCTTTGACAGTCTGAATACAGCGTTCTGCCATGCCGTTAGATTGGGTGTATCTAGGAGAGCTGGTAATATGCTCAAAGTCCTTGGCTTTAGCAAATTTTTGAACTGCTGGGAGCTAAAATGAGAGCCATTATCGCTTATGAGTCTTTCAGGGACTCTGCTCAACAAATATTTGTTTGAGACAACTAATGATCTCCTTGCTGGAGAAATCTGCTGATGAAGACTGCGGATGAAGGGGTACTTTGAGTAATAATCCACCACAAGGAGATAGTAAATTCCATTCAGATTGAAGAGGTCGGTGGCTAAGACTTGCCATGGTTGTACCGGAATCTCATGCGGCATGAGGGTTTCAGCGGGTTGGGATTTCTGGAGCTCTTGGCATACGGCACATTGTTGAGTTATGGTGTCAATGTCATTGTTGATTCCACTCCAGAAAACACAAGTTTTTGCTTTTAATTTACACTTGTCACTTCCTTGGTGTCCATAGTGTATTTTCTCGAGTAACTACCTCAGCGTGCATTGCTGGAGGTATCAGAATTCTGTTGCCTTTGAGCAGAATCTCATTTTCAATGGAGAGTTCATCCCGATAAGACCGGTATAGTTGAAGGTCTTTGTGTAGTTTACTGCGAGAGTCTGGTCAACCATTTAGGATCTGCATCTTCAGCTCACGCAAAATGGGCTCGTGATCTGTTGCTGGACGAATCAGTGTGTTTTTCAGTAGAAAACTGCACAAAGTCCACTTTGATGTCTAGGTCTATGACTTCTTTGTTCCTTTCGTTGGGTAGCCGAGATAATTCATCAGCTAGTAGCATTTCATTGCCCAGTCGATATTTTATGATCATGTCATATTTCTGGAGTCTCAGGAGCATCCGTTGAAGTCGAGGGGGTGCTGCTGTTAGGTTCTTGAGGCAGATCATTCCCAAGGGCTTGTGGTCACTCTCAACTTCAAAGGAGCAGTCATAGATGTATGTTCGAAAGTGTTCACAGCCAAATACGACAGCCAGGAGTTCGCGCTCGATATTGGCATAGCACTGCTCGGTTTCAGTGAGTGATTTTGAGGCAAAAGCTATAGGTTTGCCTTCTTGTATTAGTGCAGCTCCCAACCCTCTGGACGATGCATCAACTTGTATGATAGATTTTTTTGATGGGTAGCATCTCCTTGCATATTATGTTCTTTATTTCCTGCAGTGAATTCTGGTGGCTATTGTTCCATTGGTAGTCAGCATCTTTTTTTAAGAGCTCCCTGAGGCTTGCTGTGAGGTTTGAAAGCCTCTGAATGAAAGGTGCCATGTAGGTAATGGATCCCTATTACCTTCTGCAGATCGGTAACATTAGTTGGGCTCAGGAGTGATTTTATTTCCTCCACTTTTTGGGGATCTGGGTGTATCCCATCCTCATCAAAGATAGCACCAAAGAATCTGACTTTTTTTTTTTATTTATGGAACATTTGCTGCTGTTGAATGTGAGGCCAGCAGTCTTTGAAATCTCCATTAACTTTCTCAGGTTTCGGTCGTACTCCTCTTTTGTTTTTCCATAAATAATTACGTCATCAATTAACGCTAATGCTCCAGGGCATTTTTCTATGAGCATATCCATTTTTTTCTGGAAAACATCCTGAGACATGACCAACCCAAAGGGTTGAAGCAATGTCTTTCAAAAGGAGAGTTAAATGCCGTGAGTAGCCGTAACTCCTTGTCAAGTTTGACCAGTAGCCATTTTTGGTGTTTAGCTTTGAGAAGAATTTGGCACCAGATAGTTTGTGTGAGAGCTCCTCCATGGGTTTTGTAATGGCATCACATTATATTTTGTTTAAATCTTTAGAGTCTAAACATATTCGCACTTTGTCATTGCTCTTCCGTACATAAACGATGCTGCTTACCCAGTCAGTTGGTTCATCAATTTTTATTATTCCCAGAGACACCATTAGGTCTAGTTCCGCCTTTATCTCGTCCCTCTTATTGATGGGACATTTCCTCGGTGCATGGACTATAGGTAAGTTGTTAGGGCGAAGTACGATATGGTACTCTCCTGGAAAGTTTCCAATCCGGTCGAATTGGTTAGGATAGGCTTCCATGAGATCTCTTGTAGAATTTATGGTGGTGTTTGACAGAGGATCAACTGGGGTACATGCTGTTCTCTGTATGGAACAGTGTAGCGTTGCCAATTTCAAATCTTGGACGGAGGGTAATCCTAATATGGTATGTCCATTTGATGTGACCACATAAAATTTTATTGCTTTCGATAGACCTTTGTACCCACATTTTATATCGATGGATCTGTGCTGCGGGATATCAGAGCCATTGTATGCTGTAAGGATTGCAGTTTCTTTGTTGGTTGTGCCTGGACATGGATGCCCATTCTGGTCCACATGTTTGGGAAACATCTGTCGGAACGTGTGTAAGGGAAGTGTATTCCTTTTCACGCCCGTATCCACTTTGACCGCTCATGAATGCCTTTTCTGTTTGGGAGGATGATATTCAGGTTCTTTCAACATCACCTGCGATTTCATTTTGCTGTATGTTTATACAGTTCTGCTGGTTTTTAAACGTATCCTGTTCCGGTCCAAAATTTCTCTGCTTGGTTAGCTTGTTTGCTTCTGGCTGCCTGTTGGGGTTTTTAGTTTTTTGGGTCTGGCACCTTTTGGCCCAGTGGTTTTTATGACCACATGCTGAGCACGTATTGCCACGAGCAGGAAAATTTTCTGGTTTATGATAGAGTCCACATCTTCCACAGACATCTGCACTCTCAATTTTGTGTTTGATAGAGCTTATCTGGCTTTCACATTCACCCTTTATTTTGCCCATTTTTTTCATGTGATCCACTGAAGCTTCGTAGCTTCTGCACATGTTTAGAACTTCAGGCGTCGCCAGTTTTTCATTTTTGCATAGTAGCTGCTTTTGCAGCTCTGGGAATCTAGTCCCCGCAATTATCTGGTCTATGATACGTTCTTCTGTTTCAGTTTTGATCTTGAACTTGCGAGAAAGTCATCAATATTTTCTGTATCGGTCTGCGAGTATTTCTGTAAAAAGAAGCGTGCAATTCTGAAGTTGATTTGAGGCTCTATTTGTTCGTGGAATTTGTTCCAAATCACTACAGGGTTGCTCTTGTCGCCCTCATTTTCAAATGACCATGAGTTAAATCTTCTTAATCCTTCTTTCCTCGATAATAATAAAATGTGATCCACTTGTTTGGTTACGTCAATGTTCCCGATGGAGAAGTATAACTCACGCTGTTGTTTAAAGAATTTAAAAGACTCCACTAAGTTGTCGGTATCCCAGCACATGTGTGGTTCCATTGAATGATTGGCCATATTCTTATAAACGATACACGGGAATACAAAGAAGATAATTAGGGAGAAGAGGAAAAAAACTCGCAGTTTTATGAATATGAATCCAATATGGCGCCTTAGTGATGCACGTGTTCTCAACAGTCCAGTAAGAAGACTGTATTGTTGTCGGGCTGTTTTCAAAGTTGTCCTCTTTTTTTTTAGTTTCTTCTTTTTTTTTTTAAACAGTACTGGCTCATAGTCAAGTTTTATCGCTGCCACCATATTGTACCTTTTTTTTGTAATATTGAAGTATGAATGTGTAATATTAAGGAGGCGAAACGAAGCATGTTAGCTCACGGAAGACATCTTTATTTTCTAAGGGAAGTAACTCGTATAGCACGAATTATAAACAACAAGGAAAGATAATCCATATATTGACAGACATTGATTTAAATTTAAAATGGTGTGTAATTATTTCTAAAAAATAAGTACCAAAAAATAATGAGCAATGTAGGTAGAAAAGTAACTTTTATTAGTCATGGTAACATTTATTGTATTTTTATTTATTTTTTTGACCCTTTTGTTCGTTTGTTGGCTTCTTTGCAATATATCAATTCAATTCAAATAATAAGACAAACCAAAAGGAACAGAAAGTGAGTTCTGATCGATAATAATCTGATTTAAAACAAAGTAAAAAGAAACGAAAAGAAATTTCCGTTCCATTTTTACAACAACCGTAAAACAGGGCAATTATTTTATTTTCAGTTATTCTGTACTTTCAGTTAACAAGTTAATAAACAAAAAGATATTGTAAAACTTGAATTTAATGTGAAAATACTATTTTAAAAAAATTAGCACCCTAATATAAGTGCATAAGCACCACTTCATTTGACATATTTGTATGCTAAATGGCTGTTTGAATAACTTTTTTGAGTGCGTTTGTGCTGAAAGTGTATTTTCTGTTCTGATTCTGGACGTTCATGTTAACATAATGAATACATATGTACAAGGAAAACACAGACAGACAGACAGACAGACAGACAGACACACACACACACATACACATACTCAAAGCAAACATGCACGCAAGACAAAAAAAAGCAAACACAGATGCACATGCACATGTTTGTGTACAAACACCAACACCTGTGTCCAATATTACGCAGTTTAATAGTTTTATGCCCCCTGCACACACACGAACACACCCCCACACACAGACACACTCAAGCAAACAAAAATAGCATGTATGCACACATGTATTGTATGTACATGTGTGCATATATGTGTAGAAGCACAACATGCTTGTGCAATTTTTTGCGGCCTATTAGTTTAATGGCACACACATGCATGCACAAACACATGCACGCAAGTAAACAAAAACAAATACATGCACACACACACGCACATATATGTTTGTAAACACAAGCACATGAGTGTGGAAGTTTATGCGGCATATTAGTTTAATGACACACACAGACACACACACAGCAACATTTTTTTTAATGTTTGAATACATGTGTAATGCATTGTCGGTGTGTTTAATGTGTGATAATTCATAAGTCAGAAGGTTTCTCTTTCATATGTATGTAATCAGAAGAGGCCATATTGAAATACAAGTGAGCGTTTGGTTTTGAAGCTAATACCGTTAGTCTATAATGTAGGAATGCTTAGAGTTCAGCCAATCGAAATCTAGTGAATACATAAAGGGCGACATCATTATTAGTGTAGATGAAAAATGGTAAGAGTATGTGATGTGTATGAATTTAGTAGCCAGTTAATGATGGCGTAGACACAGGAAAATAGGAAAAAGTATAACTTCACGTGGTGAAGAATTGGATTGTAAAAGGACTAATGGAATAGGGATAAAATTGGAACTACTTCCTTCGACGACGACGACGACGATGATGATGATGATGATGATGATGATGATGATGATGATGATGATGATATCGTTCCTAGGAATAAATGTAATGTTTTAATATGAATTAATGTGTCTAAAATGTGGTTCTATAGTTAAACAAGGTAATAGCTAATAGTATAAATATAATGAATTTGTATGTGCCATCTGTTGTTGTAAACGTAAGGTATTTTGGGCCAGAGGGGAAAAACTGCACCTCTTTTATTATATATAGGGATAGGGATTATGTATATTTCTAAAATTATATATTTTACATATTTTTCAAATTATATTATATATTATGCATATATTTTTCAAATTATATATGATATATATATATATATATATATATTTTTCAAATTATTTTATATATTATATATATTTTTCAAAATATATGATATATATATTTTTCAAATTATATATTACGCATATATTTTTCAAATTTTATTATATATATTATCCATGTATTTTTAAAATTATATTATATATCATATATATTTTTCAAAATGTTATATATTGTGCATATATTTTTCAAATTATTTTATATATTATATGTTTTCAAATTATATTTTTTTTTTTTCAAATGATAGTAAATATTATATATTTTTTTCGAAAATAACGTTTAAAATTCCAGCAAACGAGTAGTTTCCAAGATATGAAGCAATTTTAGTTTAAAAAAGTGGCAGATCACTTTTTTAAAACTTTTCTATAATAATTTAATATAAATTAGCACAAATACATTGATCCCCACCTCAACAAAAATTCTGTTTACATTTGGAGGGGAGACCCCCCCCCCAATGTAAACAGAATTTTTGTTGAGGTGAGGTCAATGTGTGGGTTCTCATTTTACATTAAATTGTGTTCATTGTACATTGACCCCCTCCCAACAAAAAGGTGTCTATAAAATGGGTGCTTATTTTATGTTAAATTATTATAGAAAAGTGATCCCCCACTTTTTTAAAACTAACATTTCTTCATATCTTGGAAATTACTCGTTTTTCGGAATTTTGAACGTTATTTTCGTTTTCAGCGTCCCTGAAAACCTTGGAAAGTGGTAATTTTAAAGGATTTTTTGAGGGTGGAAAGTCGATTGTCTGCCCTTGTTGATCCAGGTGTCGCCAGCCTATCATTTGAAATTAAAATGGCGGCGCACTAATTCTTCGATAAAATATGTCATAAAATTTGATTTTCTTAGATAAAAAAAAACTATGTAATCGATTCACATGATTTTTAGAATATGGCATCTTCATGCTGTGACAGATACAAACATCATTAAGATTTTTAAAGATTTTTCTTGAAAAAAATTTTTTTATAGGCCCAAATCTAGACAAGAACTGAATATGTAATAAAAATCGGGAGTTTTCTTTTAGGTATGGCCTTAAAAAGATATTTGCCACAAATAATCTCTCGAGACTTGTGAGTAAATTTGTTTTATTGTTTATTACAAGATTGTTTTACCATATATTACACCGACGGACCTAAATCACCTGTGTCGAAGTTGCTTAAATCAGCATCATCAGCAGCAATTAGTCGTACATTAGTTGAACATATTTAGTAAAACCTGAAAATATATTAAAGATATTATGAGAAATAAGAGGCATTTTCAATAGAATTACAAATTAAATAAATCATCAGTCAATCAATTATTAACCAATCAATCAATGAAATAATATTCCATGAAAGTAAAGGAAGAATCTAGAATCCAAGTAATTAATGAAGTTTTTTTTTATTTTTTGTTTTACAAGGGAACCACCACTTATCAGGGTCTAGAGGCCACTCGAGGATAAGGGTTGTGCGAGCCTTTTCTAGTCCTGCACAAAAACACACATTCACATTTCAAGCTATGTCATATACATACACACACACAAACATACGCGCCCACATCCACACATGTACACATATTCACGTTCGCGTACATACACTCACATTCACGGTATATACACACACGCTAACGCACACATATGTACTTACACACACGCACACGAGCGCACACATGGACGACGTCACTTCTGCTTTCTAAGGAATTATACACATGCGCAAAAGACCACCGGAAACGAGTATAAAACAAAGAGACAAGCTGTTTCTAACCCTTTTAGGACCAACTCTCGACCAGAGAGGTTGGGCTAACCAGCCGCCTCCCAAAAGGGAGGCGCACGCTCACGCGCGTCAACACCCCTGCAACTATGTATGGGGCACGAGCTAACAGACCGTATGTACACATTCACACTCTTTCTCTCTCTATCTATCTACTACTGTTCCCTGAGAACACCTTCGCGTAACTGACTACTAACTGATGTCAACTCTCATATGCTCTCCTTTGTCTACATGCTGGACTATAATTCTCATTTCCACTACAACACTCATTTCTCTTCCCACGCGCGAACAAACGATAGTGAGATGAACACACATTTCCTATTCTTGCTACAACACCAACCCCGCAACGAACATTGATTACACACGCGCGGACATGAACACATGTTATAACTAAAATGTTCATTCTTTCAACAGCAAATAAACGACGTTTATCTTATCCATCAATTGAGTCTTTGTTTTCTTCAATTCCATTCGTTTCATTATTTTCTTGTGGCGAGCTAGGGTATTATACCCTGGTCCGCTACAGGGTTAAAGAGTGTACAGTGGTCAAAAGGACAATATAGTAATCATTAGAAGTGTAAATTTGGTAAATTGGATTACTTAAGAGGAACGACTCATCAAGAACTTGTTTACGTTGGACTTGAAGACGGCCATATTGTAGTCAGCTAGAAAGCAGGTAAACAGAAGGTGTGCAGTTCTAAGAAAGAAGCTTTGTTCATGGTTCAAGCACAGATAAAGAGTGGGGGAAATTACTGATCAAGTTCAATAATATCCACAATGAAGAGAATGCCATCCCAGGTGTAAAGATTTTATTGTAAAATGTAAAAATTAAAAAAGTCCAAAGAAATTGTACTCTATTAAGTCCCAAAATTAAAAAAAAACCAAACAAGTTGTACTCCATAAAATCCCAAAGTTAAAAACGTCCAAAGAAATTGCACTCTATAAAATCCAAATATTATCATCAATGTAATCCGATGATGAGTGATTGGGATAAAATGAAATCCAAAAAAACTGCTTAAAACAAAATAAAAATCTATAAAATATCATGGAATTATCGAGATTTGTATTGTGTTCATAAAATCAATTTATAAACAAATTAAGTTAACCATAAAAATAAATCCAATTCCAGACAGGTGAAAACAATAGTTCAAATATAAAAAGTTAAATGAGAAGATAAAAAAATCATAAATACGTTTATTAAATCACGTCTATTTGTCCGGTTTACGCTCGTTCGAATAAGAATATGTGTACGTTTTAAAAATATTGTTGTAGCCGAAAACTATTTAAATTTGAAAAGCATTAAAAAATGTGTTATGTTTTTTGTTTCTTTCAGAGAAAATCAACATTTATGCTGATTTTTTTTTTTTTTTTTTTTTTTTTGCTTTTTGAAATTATTTTTTTACTGATAATTATTTTTTACTGATAATTATTTTTTACTGATAATTATTTTTTACTGATAATTATTTTTCCTCTCCACAGCCTGAATCTGGTCGTTTTGTATCTTTTGCACACCTCACTTGGTGGGTTGGCAATGCAAAACAAGTAAGTTAATTGAAAATTATTTATTTTGTGTGTCCTTCTCTGACCACTATAGAAAAAAAAAACACCAGATAAAAAGAAATATGCCAGCATGAAAAGTAATATGATTGAGCTTAAACATGGAAAAGTAAAGGACTGGAAAAGAAAATAACAAGATATTTTAGTAAAAAATATAGTAAATTTATAACTTAAAATATTGCAAAATTAAGAATTGATTATATAATGTTAAATTGAATTTTAAAAAAAATTAATGCTGCAATATTTTAAGTTAAAAATTTATTATATTTTTTACTAGAATATCTTGTCTTTTTCTTTTCCAGTTTTAACAACTAGTCCTTTACTTTTCCATGTTTAATCTTAACCATATTACTTTTCATACTCGCATTTTTCTATTGTAATCCATGATTTTTCCAGGCTTCCAATAAATTCACTTGTTCTTTATTTAATTTCAGTTTTACTTTTTTTGTCCCCATAAACATAACATACAAATATGAAAATAACAATGTACAGCCCTCGTCTGCTTCAATAAAATCCCTCCCTCATTATCTCCCTTTCATTCTTTCATTCTGTCTGTTTCACGTGTTACTTCTTTTTTCACGACAGCAGTGAATTAGTAGCAACACTAGTTGATGAAGCGACGTTGTTGCTATGGAAACCAGTCATAAAAAAAACGTCGCTCACCTCCTTACGATTTTTTTTTACGATTTTGAACATCACTAAATTCATCATAACTTTTGTTTTACTGAACGAAAATTGAAAGTTTTTTTTTCACAACATAGCTGAGAAGGTGATTTATAAATTGTTATAATTGTTTGAAATTTGGTCGAAAAAATGAGTGAGCGGTGAAGCTTTAAATCAGTTCTAAATGACTAAAACTGCCACTTAACCATATATATATATATATATATATATATATATATATATATATATATATGTATATATATATATATATATGTATATATGTATATATATATATATATATATATATATATATATATATATATATTCTGTGTATAGGAGTTGTGTGTATGTGTGTATATGTTTCCATATAGATGCATGTATGTCTGCATATACATTGTTTATATATATGTGTATGTGCCTGTATGTGGATGTGTAGAAATGTACATATGTATGTGTCTGTATGTATGCATATTTGCGCGTGCGTTGGCATATGTATTAACCCTTAACTACCTAAAAATAACTCATTGTCAACTGAAATGAACAAGTCGACTCATGGCGACTACGAGCATTCTAAATGGAACCTTTTACGTGTATAACATATATGACACTTACACAAACGCTCTCTCTCTCTCTCTCTCTTTCTCTTTCTCTCTCTCTCTCTCATCTACTTCATATACCTGGCTAAACAACCAAAAAGCAATCAAAATTTGAAAACCTAAAAACTGAAATTCTCCCCTCCTATCCTTACCCCTCCCCTTTTTACCATCCTCTCTCTCCCCCTCCCTCTCCCTATATCCATATATATCCACCCACGCATACCTGAATCTGCTCCCCCCACACACTACAATCTAATGTATTTTAACCTTAAAAACTCAAATATTGCCGATACCCGTCTCCCTCACCCTTATTATCTCTTACCCCCCCTTTTTTTCTCTCGTATTTCCTCTAAAACACTTCTTCCAAATCTAACAACAATTTCTGTAAGGTCTGACGAGGCTGTTGGATCGTAAACATGGTCCAAAA